>NC_047656.1:12491147-12498647 GCF_902201215.1 Prunus dulcis | reverse complement strand
CGGTTCGATTAAGGTGAACTACAATTTGACATTTTTTGACCCATGGATCATATTGAGCTAGCCAATTTGGTCTGATTTAACATAAAATCTTGAAATAATAATAATAATAAACTACACCAAACCAAACCGGCATTGAATGCTTTGACCGGTTTGTAGTTTGAAATGTTGAGCACTAGTGCAGTCCAACTCCACTTCTGTAACGGGTGAATGCATTGGGTTACACTATTCTTGGACTTTTCTGAGAAGATATAGAACATAATTAGACATTATTTAATTGAAAAACTATTAAAGCACTTTCCCTCTTTATTTTTTTCTAAATAATTACATTCCTCTTTCACCATTTTACCTTATCAACTTTCTTTTTGTTTAGTTAGATTAGAAGGAATCGAACCCTTACCTATCATAATTCTGATTCATTTTCTCATCCATCCTCATCATTTAGGGTTTTATTTTCCTCCTTCGAAACTTTTTGACCATAAATTTCATGGTGTTCTTGTATATCGTCGATTCAAACTGAGACATTTAGGTTTGAATAACCTTTGGGTAAGCCCATATATCACTAGCATATTAGTTTTGCTTTCTTTTTTTCACTTGATTTCATAAATTTTGTTTTGCAATTTTTTCTTGGTAATATTGGAAGATTTGGAATTTCATTTAGGGTTGTCCAAATCCAATTGAATCTGCCCAAACTGAATCCAGTCTGATTTTGATAAGTTTCGATAACTTTGGCAGATCGGATTAGGTTCCTACATTTATAAGGTGACATGATCGGGTCAGATGACGGGTTGCTTGTAAGAATCCAATTTAGTCCAATCTAATTAGTTTCATGCCTTTTGCTCTTATAAGTATTTGAAATTAAATAAATTTGAATAGTTTTAGTCATTTGGTGACATTATGTTAAGTAAAAGTCTCATTCTTGCAAGGGATCCTTTTGATGAGAGTCAAAAGGGATCGTTTGGGTCACTCTACAGTGCAATTCAATTATTCAAATAGTCTATATTTTAGATACCTATTGAAGAATTATGTAATATAAAAAATTAGCAAAATGGAAATTGTTTGACCATTTGGCTATCATCTTGAACATTTCAATGTTTATTGAGATCATTGTGCTTATTTATTTGTTCATGGTTAGATGATTAAATAGTTTCCGATTTTGGGTTGATTTTTCATAGTGATTATCCTTACATATGATAACCTAAGAAATGAACGGTTTGAATCTTTGAATCGCATTGAGGGTTGGGCAGACTTGTACTTTGGGTTTTTGTCAAATTGCAATAACAGTTTATCCCACACTTGCGATCCCTTTTGGTTTTTGTCAAAAATGATCTAAAGTTTTCTTTGTTAAATAAATTATAACCAAACACTTTTTATTAGCATTTAACTTTTTTCATTTGCATCTATTAAAATGTGTGATTGAAATTAGATTTTACAAAAATTGTTTCATCTTTCAAACCATCCAATCCAAAATATGTCAAATTGGATTGGATCGATTTGTTGTTAATGTTTGATTGAATTGGATTAGATTGTAAACTACGTAATCCAATCTATATTGGACTGGATGTGGATTGGCTAAACACTACTGTTTTGATATATCTTTCTTTAAAAAGAATTATGTAGGGATTTAATGGTTGTTGGCTTGGTATTGTTAATGACAACAGTTTACTATTACAGAAGCCAAAAGGAACCAAGCATATATCATGGAGCCCTACAAGAACAAGTTATTGGCAACTTCAACGTCTCAAGCTGAAGGAGTTTGTGCTGAGAGTTTAATAGACAGATTTAGTAATCTTCCAGAAGGAGTTGCTCACCACATTCTCTCCTTCCTCGCTCAAATAGACCTCGCTCGAGTGAGCTGTGTGTCCAAAAGTTGCAGAAAGTTTTATCTCTCATTTCCCTCGTTGAACTTTGATGCAATGCCCTACGCAAACGACATGTGGGAGAGGTTGAAGTTGTTGAATTATTTGGACAGGTTCCTGATCCAACGAGGGGACAATAAGATCCAACACTTTCGTATTTTTTGGATCTTTTTAGGTCCAGCTTCAAGCTTCTCTAACGAGTATTTTCGAGTCATCTCTTGGATCCATGCTGCTGCAAGGTGCAATGTCGAAGTGCTTGATCTGGAACTCTACATGTGTGAGGCGACAACGACGTTAGTATTGCCATCTTGCCTCTTTCTCTGTCGATCTTTGCGGTTACTAACAGTGGATTTGAAGTTTAAGCTTTTTCAAACCCCATCCTTAACTAGTTCCACCACCCTCCAATGCTTGAAGTTGAAAAATGTCACCATAGACGAGGGGTTGGGCCAATGGATCTCATGTTCCTGCAAATGCATCAAGGAGCTGTGGCTTGAGCTTGTTCACGGGGCAAAACAGATCACCATCAGCAGCTCATCTCTGGAAACCCTGCGTTTCGTTTCGTGCTATGCTTATTACAGTTTTCAAAACCCCAGTGGCAACTTTCATCTTAACATCTCAGGTGAAAGGCTTGAAGACATCTATATTGACTGGAAAGTTATCCCAACCGGTCACTCGATAAGCATTTTCGCTCCGAATCTTAAACACTTGAAATGGATTGGAACTTTGGCGAGCCGCCAATATCTGGAGAAATTGATGTGTCTAGAAAAAGCTGAGATTTTTCTCCATCCCAGGAGTGAGGATTTCAGCAAACTATTCAGTGTGCTTTCCAGTATCCACAGTGTTAAACTTCTTGTTCTAAATGAAGAGACCACAAAGGTAATATTAAAATTTTTTTTTTCTTCCTTTTTTGTTTGTTTTGTATATACATTTTGTTGAACTTTATTTTTCTGTTAATATAAATGATGGCTTTATTTCATTGCAGGCTCTAACCAAGGAACGACGATCTCTGCCAAGAATATTTGATAATCTTGGTCACATCTGTATACAGAGTACATGTTTGAATGATGGCCTAGTTCCGGCATTGGCCTCTCTTTTTAGAGGGATGCGTCATCTGAATACTTTTCACATGAAGTATGAGCCAATTATACCCCTCTTGTTTACCAAACATGTTGAAGTTATTACTGTAAGTTTAAGTGTTTGTTTATCACTGGAAGCTATATTACTTTCTTTATATATATATCGAAAATTATTTCTTGGTGTTTTCTAAAAAGGGTTTTTTAAATTGCAATAGTGTCTCACCTTGGTACTTGATTTTCATTTTAGTCTTCTAACTCAGATTTAGCATCCTCCAATTGTGTACCGTGTGGCAATTTGGTAATTTCATCCATCAAATGGATAGTTCGTTTTTATGATTAATGTGTACATGAATTGACGATTCTACCCTTTAAATTGATGCCATATTGACGGAAGGACCAAATTATCACTCGAGTGACACAATTGGAGGACGCTATAAAGTACAAACTGAATTGGAGTGACAAAAATGAAATCGGTACAAATTTAAGGACCATTAAAGTTAATCCCTTCTAAAATGAATTCTCAATGGATTTTCTTGTTACTTTTTTCAGGCAAGCAGATTTGATCGTGAATACTGGAAATCCCAAAATTTGGCTATCATTGATCAGCTTGAGGAGGTAACTGTTGAGCTTTCCAGTGGGAGTAATGAGTTGGAGTTTGCAAGGTATATTTTGGAGGGTGCCAAGAATCTGAAGAAAATGGTTATAGTTTATTTGCCCCATCAATCAACTCGAATTGAAGCAGTAAATGAAATTGAGATGAACTCCCCTGCAACAATTGTCTTTAAGAAAAGACCCAGAAGGCCCAAGCCCTCTTATTCCCCTTGAGCATTATCTCAAGTGGTTTAAATCTCCTTGCAATCAAGAAAGGAAAGACAGAAATGAAGACAAGAAGAGGTTTATTTATTTATTTATTTTTCAAAGAATTTATTTGTGTAATAGCATTGAAACCTTAGTTTTATGTTGATCGATGCAGTTTGACATTTCTATTGGATGGATGAGATTTTACCTAATCATGATCACCTTTGAGCATATATTTTGTGGGTGGCAATGCCGACAAATTGTCTAGTTGTCACTTGCAAGAGCTAAAGGATAATACCTTTTCCTCAAACAATAATCATATCGCTCAACTTAGTAATGGATTGGATTGGATTGGATAACTCCCTACATTTAAAGCATGTTTAAGCTAGAAATGAATTTTTTTGACCAAGCTGAAGGTATAAGATAGATTACTCGTGAAGAAAACTTATCCCATCTAATTCCCACAAAATGGTAGGATAACAACACTTATAGCTAATTCCTCATAATCCTCCCAAAATGGAAAATCATTCACTTCTATCTTTATTTTCTCCTTCAATATATCTAAAATTTAGTGACTTATCCGATCCAAAGCGCCAAACGAGCCCCTAACATTTGAAAAAAAAATCCAAAATTTTAGTCATTAATTGTCTTATTAATAAATGAAACATTACTCTCAATATTGCACGGCCAAAAGAAAAAAAAAAAAAAGGGGGTGCCGTACCTTTAGTCTAAGATTAGACAAAGAGCTTTTGGAGAAGGGTAGCCTAGTGTGTAAGCACATGGTAAAAAAAAGGAAGAACAAAGATTCTCACGTCAAAGAGGTCCCTTTTTAAAATCAGTTTTTATAAAAGGTTTTTGTGAAAATGAAAATAAGAAAATGAATTTCTATTTTTTTTTAAAATCAACACATTTGACATAAATCTATATATATAAAGCAAAATGCAGAAAATGGTGAAACATTCAAAATACTAGAAAATGTTTTTGGTTAATGCAAACATTAAGAATTAAAATTATTAATTAAATAAGAATAATATGGTAAATTCACACTTAAAAAAAATTAAAATTAAAAGAAAAATCAAATAATGAATCCTATTTTTATAAAACACAACTACCAATTACCTTTTTTAATTCTTAAAAAAAATTAAACTTTAAAAAAAAAAATCTCTCACAGACACGGAAGCGCGTGCAGTAGGGGTGGGCACAGTATGGTATGATACGGTATTGAGCCCGTACTACTACCGATACCGAAAATTTAAATCGGTATGGTACGGTATGGGTTGGTATCGTACCGTACCGTGCCAAATCGGTATCGGTACGGTATCGTTACCATTTCGGTACCAAAATGACACAACTAAAAAATGAACCAATTCAATATTCAACATATTCATTCACCAAATTAAGTGATGCCTAAGTTACAAATTCAAAGATATTTTAGCTACTGATATTTTAGGCAGGGCTCAGCCCAGGGTCATTCCTTGTTAGTTTAGTTTGTTGTCGGCTTAGGCCTGCCATTTAACCAAAAGAAAAAAAGCCTCTATCTTAATCAAGATTCTAAGTGACTTTTCTACAAACAAAAAGTAAAGAGTCCAATGATAATCCTAAAATCAAACGGTGATAGGCACTAATTTTATGAAAAATGCTAGACTTACCATATTTTTCATACCATATTGTGTACCACCTCTCTAATAGAGGTTGACCCCATTGTATTGATGGGCTCCACATCTATTAGAGAGGTGGTACACAATGTGGTATGAAAAATGTGGTAAGTCTAGCATTACTCTAATTTTATTAAGAGATAAAAATACATACGGTTTCTTTCTTTTCTTTTCTTTCACTCAGAGGGTCTTGGTTGAATATTTTACAACTATTTTATTTATTATATTCTTATCATGAAAACCTTTTCACCTATAAATAAAAAATTACTAATTAAGTTGCTTGAAGAAATATGACTTTTGCCAAATAAATCAAAGAAAAAGCTTTTAATTAGAAAAAGACTCTATAAACATACATATAAAGGCAATCAAAATTATATTTAAGTACTACTCGGTGCAGTATGGTATTGACCGGTATCAAAATCTTGATACCGATACCATACCATATTTTATTGGTACGGTACCGAATATCTCCCCATACCAAATGAAACGGTATGAAATTGGTATGGTACGGTATGATTAAGGTACGATTTCGGTATTTCGGTTTAAGATGCCCACCCGAGAAGCTAGTTATTTTTTATATCAAAAGGATAAAATTATCATATTTATGTCATATTGCATTTATATATATCATTTTGAACCATTGGATTAATATCCAACGGTGGGTGACCACAATCTCTTGGACTCCTGTGGTCCAAGAGATCGGGACTGTATTAACAAAAACAAAGTTCTAATGATTTGAGCAACACCAAAATTAGACGAAAATGGGGACTTGCCGGCCATATTCTCCGTTTCACAGCTACCAGATCGGTAGCCTTATCAGGTATGGGTTAATTTCCGATCGTTAAACCCCCCAATTCTATGCCCTTGCTGATTCCAATTTCTCTATTTCCTTTTTGAAATTCTTCAGCTTTCAGCATCTGAAGCTCTTTCAGTACTGCTCGTCTCTTCGTCTCCAAGGTTGGAACAGAGGCTTTCGTCTTCAATAAACTTTAGGTAAAGCCCATTTATTGCTACTAGCTTTGGAAGATTTTGAATTCTATTAAGAGGAAAAGCTGCAAACTTTCACAGAGCATTTTCTGGTTTCGTTATCCTACAGGACGGCTTTGAGGGTTAGTTGCACATAATGCCGTCTTTTATAAAACACACACACACACACACACATATATATATATATATATATATATAATTTTACAAAAATGTTTAACTTTTTGATATTGAATAAAATTTAACAAATGGTCTGTAGGTTGTTTTCTAATTTATGGCAATTTTTTGTTGTTGTTTTAGATCTTCTATTAATGACTCAAAGAGAGTAGAACTTGGCAAATTTATATTCCAAATTAGAAGCATATAGAGATTTAACGGTCTTGGGTTTTGTACTGTCGATGTCATATATTTACGTAGTGTTTACGTAGGTGTAAGGTGCTATTACAAAAACAAAAGGACAACAAGTATCATGGGACCTAAGCGCAAGTTATTGGCAACTACAAGTTCTCAGGCTCAAGGAGCTTGTCCTGACCATATGAAAGATAGATTTAGTAATCTGCCCGACGAAGTTGCTCATCAAATTCTTTCATCAGTTTCTATATTGGATCTCACTCGTTTCGGCACTTTATCCAAAAAGTGCAGAGAACTTTATCTGTCAACGCCCTCATTGAATTTTGATGAATTTAACAACTGGAATAAATCCTCTTATGCTAAGCAATTCAAGTTGTTGAGTTCTTTGGATAAGTTCTTGGTCCATCGTAGGGAGAATAAGATACAATGCTTTCGTATTTGTTGGAGTCTCAGTTACGGAAAAGCTGCAAGTCTCTATAACGAGCTTTACCGAGTAGTCACGTGGATCCATATGGCAGTAAGGTGTAATGTTGAAGTGCTTGATCTTGAGTTGAGGATACCTGATACGACAAGGCTAGAGTTGCCATCTTGCATCTTTCTTTGTGGATCTTTGAGGTCTCTATCAGTGCACTGCAATAAAATTCTTACAGCGCCCTCCTTGGTTAGTTCCACTAATCTTCAGTACTTAAAGTTGACAAATGTTACAGTAGATGAGGGGCTTTGCAAATGGATATCGTGTTCTTGCAAATGCATTAAGGAATTGCATCTTGAACATGTTGA
>NC_047656.1:12393682-12487777 GCF_902201215.1 Prunus dulcis | reverse complement strand
TTTTTGCTTTTATACTGGAAAATATTAGATTCATTTCCTTCTCTCTTTCCCATATTTTTGTGTGTTTTCAATTTCTTTATGCTCTCATGGGAAAGATTCATTTAGTGACATAATACTTTTTATATTTTATTGGCAAACATACTGTGTCTGTATGAAATTTGTTTCATTATGCAAGTTTATTATGAGACTAATTTATCTTCAATTTGATACGAAAATATTTGCAACTAATGATGATTTTGGCATAAAATTTTGGTAGAGACTTCTTATTGTCTTATAGGTTCATATTGAGAATCGACAAGATACAATTTCAACTTGGATATGTGATCATGATTTCAACCATTTGGAGTGCACAAAAGGGAGTAAGGGTATCCTGAAATACTCAGTGTTTATAGTTAAATTTATTTAATGAATTAATTGTTATATTGTTGTTCATAAGTGGTAGCAGGTGTACTCAAAGTTTCATGGACTTGAGAGGTACTCTTGATCAGAAGATTTAATGTATGATGTATTTCCATTATACTTAACTGTATACCAATGCGTATTTAATTTCCAATTATACTGAGGTGAAATCCATTAATTATTTGTGTGCAAGATTGTGTAGGAAATATTTTAATAACATGCAGGTTTAAAGCGCGCTAAAATGGAGAACAAAGACATGACCTACATTATATATGCCTTGTGAAGGCTAGTTTTGATATGCATGCCTCGTGGAGGAGGCTATTAATGCAAAATGTCGAGGGGGATGTGCTTAAGCCCATAAGGGAGTCACCTAGGGAGGTAACCCAACTTCTGTGATTGGAGATCCCATGAAGGAAGTTCAATGTGGTAGAAACAATCCATATTGCGTGACTCATATAGCACTCATAAAACTATGGAGATATCCTTGAGATATTCTTCTGCTCATCCCTAAGGCAAAAGTGCTATTTTATGTGACGTTAGGAAGGGATTTATCCCTGAATGAGTTTCGAGGCGGGCAAACTCCCGCAGGGTGCAGGTCACATGTACTCTTGGAGAACTCACCTAAGTGAGAGACGTCGTGAGGCCGCGACTATGAGAATTGGGCTATTCTCTAGTAACTCTCATGAGAATCAAGATTAGCGCATGGCCATAAATAGCGCTACCCCGCATCCAAGTCTCAACTAATACTATGTGTGGGATATGTTGAAGTTTGATCAAAGGTGCCGAGTTCAATACTATGTACACTCAGGTTCCTCAAATGGAGACTATCATCACTAAGTGAAGGTTCAAGCCCGGAAGGCACCTACACCTATTACATAGTATTATATTGCCCATATATATATTATATATTTTTCACTTTTTTTTGTCATGGTAAAATTTTGAAAACCTTGTGGGGGATTGTTGGAATTTTAAAAGGTTTTAAAATTTAACCATTTTATTTATTTAATTATTTTGGCTGTTTTATTTTATTTATTATGGGGGTTATAAATATTTAATATTTAGGTTTTATTTCTGGTTGGTGAATGCCTTAATTTTATGGTTGGTGGACTTTTATGGTTGGTGAAGGTTACATGTTTTTGGATGCCTATAAAAGGCCACTCCTCCTTCACATTTGAGAAACACACAGAAACACACATATACACACAATACACACAATAACACACAATACATTATCAGAATATCACATACACATTCTAATTCTCTCCTTGTCTACTTTTACATATATTCTCTACTTTATATTATTATTATTTTGGGCAATGGTTATGTGACTTGGATACCTATATCTGTCTGTGAATGTGCTCATAGCGGATCTTGAGTTTGTGTACAAGGGGTCGTATCTTGGAGTCTTGTAGACCGTCAGTACCTGCACATAGGGAGGCTACAAAGGCTTTAGGACAGCGTCTTTGACGTGCTTCACCGTACCAAACTCACCTTCTTACTTATTATTTATTTTCCTTTTACTTACCTATTATTTTGTTTTCTTCAATTTTATTATACCTTTAAAGCTTTCCAATTTATTTATATGTTACTTATAATATAAATGTTTTGTATTTGGCTTTACGGAAAGAGGAAAACTATTATTTTTTATAACAACTAACAGTGGATTTGAAGTTTAAGCTTTTTCAAACCCCATCCTTAACTAGTTCCACCACCCTCCAATGCTTGAAGTTGAAAAATGTCACCATAGACGAGGGGTTGGGCCAATGGATCTCATGTTCCTGCAAATGCATCAAGGAGCTGTGGCTTGAGCTTGTTCACGGGGCAAAACAGATCACCATCAGCAGCTCATCTCTGGAAACCCTGCGTTTCATTTCGTGCTATGCTTATTACAGTTTTCAAAACCCCAGTGGCAACTTTCATCTTAACATCTCAGGTGAAAGGCTTGAAGACATCTACATTGACTGGAAAGTTATCCCAACCGGTCACTCGATAAGCATTTTCGCTCCGAATCTTAAACACTTGAAATGGATTGGAACTTTGGCGAGCCGCCAATATCTGGAGAAATTGATGTGTCTAGAAAAAGCGGAGATTTTTCTCCATCCCAGGAGTGAGGATTTCAGCAAACTATTCAGTGTGCTTTCCAGTATCCACAGTGTTAAACTTCTTGTTCTAAATGAAGAGACCACAAAGGTAATATTAAGTTTTTTTTTTCTTCCTTTTTTGTTTGTTTTGTATATACATTTTGTTGAACTTTATTTTTCTGTTAATATAAATGATGGCTTTATTTCATTGCAGGCTCTAACCAAGGAACGACGATCTCTGCCAAGAATATTTGATAATCTTGGTCACATCTGTATACAGAGTACATGTTTGAATGATGGCCTAGTTCCGGCATTGGCCTCTCTTTTTAGAGGGATGCGTCATCTGAATACTTTTCACATGAAGTATGAGCCAATTATACCCCTCTTGTTTACCAAACATGTTGAAGTTATTACTGTAAGTTTAAGTGTTTGTTTATCACTGGAAGCTATATTACTTTCTTTATATATATATCGAAAATTATTTCTTGGTGTTTTCTAAAAAGGGTTTTTTAAATTGCAATAGTGTCTCACCTTGGTACTTGATTTTCATTTTAGTCTTCTAACTCAGATTTAGCATCCTCCAATTGTGTACCGTGTGGCAATTTGGTAATTTCATCCATCAAATGGATAGTTCGTTTTTATGATTAATGTGTACATGAATTGACGATTCTACCCTTTAAATTGATGCCATATTGACGGAAGGACCAAATTATCACTCGAGTGACACAATTGGAGGACGCTATAAAGTACAAACTGAATTGGAGTGACAAAAATGAAATCGGTACAAATTTAAGGACCATTAAAGTTAATCCCTTCTAAAATGAATTCTCAATGGATTTTCTTGTTACTTTTTTCAGGCAAGCAGATTTGATCGTGAATACTGGAAATCCCAAAATTTGGCTATCATTGATCAGCTTGAGGAGGTAACTGTTGAGCTTTCCAGTGGGAGTAATGAGTTGGAGTTTGCAAGGTATATTTTGGAGGGTGCCAAGAATCTGAAGAAAATGGTTATAGTTTATTTGCCCCATCAATCAACTCGAATTGAAGCAGTAAATGAAATTGAGATGAACTCCCCTGCAACAATTGTCTTTAAGAAAAGACCCAGAAGGCCCAAGCCCTCTTATTCCCCTTGAGCATTATCTCAAGTGGTTTAAATCTCCTTGCAATCAAGAAAGGAAAGACAGAAATGAAGACAAGAAGAGGTTTATTTATTTATTTATTTTTCAAAGAATTTATTTGTGTAATAGCATTGAAACCTTAGTTTTATGTTGATCGATGCAGTTTGACATTTCTATTGGATGGATGAGATTTTACCTAATCATGATCACCTTTGAGCATATATTTTGTGGGTGGCAATGCCGACAAATTGTCTAGTTGTCACTTGCAAGAGCTAAAGGATAATACCTTTTCCTCAAACAATAATCATATCGCTCAACTTAGTAATGGATTGGATTGGATTGGATAACTCCCTACATTTAAAGCATGTTTAAGCTAGAAATGAATTTTTTTGACCAAGCTGAAGGTATAAGATAGATTACTCGTGAAGAAAACTTATCCCATCTAATTCCCACAAAATGGTAGGATAACAACACTTATAGCTAATTCCTCATAATCCTCCCAAAATGGAAAATCATTCACTTCTATCTTTATTTTCTCCTTCAATATATCTAAAATTTAGTGACTTATCCGATCCAAAGCGCCAAACGAGCCCCTAACATTTGAAAAAAAAATCCAAAATTTTAGTCATTAATTGTCTTATTAATAAATGAAACATTACTCTCAATATTGCACGGCCAAAAGAAAAAAAAAAAAAAGGGGGTGCCGTACCTTTAGTCTAAGATTAGACAAAGAGCTTTTGGAGAAGGGTAGCCTAGTGTGTAAGCACATGGTAAAAAAAAGGAAGAACAAAGATTCTCACGTCAAAGAGGTCCCTTTTTAAAATCAGTTTTTATAAAAGGTTTTTGTGAAAATGAAAATAAGAAAATGAATTTCTATTTTTTTTTAAAATCAACACATTTGACATAAATCTATATATATAAAGCAAAATGCAGAAAATGGTGAAACATTCAAAATACTAGAAAATGTTTTTGGTTAATGCAAACATTAAGAATTAAAATTATTAATTAAATAAGAATAATATGGTAAATTCACACTTAAAAAAAATTAAAATTAAAAGAAAAATCAAATAATGAATCCTATTTTTATAAAACACAACTACCAATTACCTTTTTTAATTCTTAAAAAAAATTAAACTTTAAAAAAAAAAATCTCTCACAGACACGGAAGCGCGTGCAGTAGGGGTGGGCACAGTATGGTATGATACGGTATTGAGCCCGTACTACTACCGATACCGAAAATTTAAATCGGTATGGTACGGTATGGGTTGGTATCGTACCGTACCGTGCCAAATCGGTATCGGTACGGTATCGTTACCATTTCGGTACCAAAATGACACAACTAAAAAATGAACCAATTCAATATTCAACATATTCATTCACCAAATTAAGTGATGCCTAAGTTACAAATTCAAAGATATTTTAGCTACTGATATTTTAGGCAGGGCTCAGCCCAGGGTCATTCCTTGTTAGTTTAGTTTGTTGTCGGCTTAGGCCTGCCATTTAACCAAAAGAAAAAAAGCCTCTATCTTAATCAAGATTCTAAGTGACTTTTCTACAAACAAAAAGTAAAGAGTCCAATGATAATCCTAAAATCAAACGGTGATAGGCACTAATTTTATGAAAAATGCTAGACTTACCATATTTTTCATACCATATTGTGTACCACCTCTCTAATAGAGGTTGACCCCATTGTATTGATGGGCTCCACATCTATTAGAGAGGTGGTACACAATGTGGTATGAAAAATGTGGTAAGTCTAGCATTACTCTAATTTTATTAAGAGATAAAAATACATACGGTTTCTTTCTTTTCTTTTCTTTCACTCAGAGGGTCTTGGTTGAATATTTTACAACTATTTTATTTATTATATTCTTATCATGAAAACCTTTTCACCTATAAATAAAAAATTACTAATTAAGTTGCTTGAAGAAATATGACTTTTGCCAAATAAATCAAAGAAAAAGCTTTTAATTAGAAAAAGACTCTATAAACATACATATAAAGGCAATCAAAATTATATTTAAGTACTACTCGGTGCAGTATGGTATTGACCGGTATCAAAATCTTGATACCGATACCATACCATATTTTATTGGTACGGTACCGAATATCTCCCCATACCAAATGAAACGGTATGAAATTGGTATGGTACGGTATGATTAAGGTACGATTTCGGTATTTCGGTTTAAGATGCCCACCCGAGAAGCTAGTTATTTTTTATATCAAAAGGATAAAATTATCATATTTATGTCATATTGCATTTATATATATCATTTTGAACCATTGGATTAATATCCAACGGTGGGTGACCACAATCTCTTGGACTCCTGTGGTCCAAGAGATCGGGACTGTATTAACAAAAACAAAGTTCTAATGATTTGAGCAACACCAAAATTAGACGAAAATGGGGACTTGCCGGCCATATTCTCCGTTTCACAGCTACCAGATCGGTAGCCTTATCAGGTATGGGTTAATTTCCGATCGTTAAACCCCCCAATTCTATGCCCTTGCTGATTCCAATTTCTCTATTTCCTTTTTGAAATTCTTCAGCTTTCAGCATCTGAAGCTCTTTCAGTACTGCTCGTCTCTTCGTCTCCAAGGTTGGAACAGAGGCTTTCGTCTTCAATAAACTTTAGGTAAAGCCCATTTATTGCTACTAGCTTTGGAAGATTTTGAATTCTATTAAGAGGAAAAGCTGCAAACTTTCACAGAGCATTTTCTGGTTTCGTTATCCTACAGGACGGCTTTAAGGGTTAGTTGCACATAATGCCGTCTTTTATAAAACAGATGTATTATATAATTTTACAAAAAGATTTAACTTTTTGATATTGAATAAAATTTAACAAATGGTCTGTAGGTTGTTTTCTAATTTATGGCAATTTTTTGTTGTTGTTTTGAATCTTCTATTAATCACTCAAAGATAGTAGAACTTGGCAAATTTATATTCCAAATTAGAAGCATATAGAGATTTAACGGTCTTGAGTTTTGTACTCTCGATGTCATATATTTACGTAGTGTTTTCGTGTCCTTTTAGTAGGTCTAAGGTGCTATTACAAGAACAAAAGGACAACAAGTATCATGGAACCTAAGCGCAAGTTATTGGCAACTACAAGTTCTCAGGCTCAAGGAGCTTGTCCTGACCATATGAAAGATAGATTTAGTGATCTGCCCAACGAAGTTGCTCATCAAATTCTTTCATCAGTTTCTATATTGGATCTCACTCGTTTCGGCACTTTATCCAAAAAGTGCAGAGAACTTTATCTGTCAACGCCCTCATTGAATTTTGATGAATTTAACAACTGGAATAAATCCTCTTATGCTAAGCAATTCAAGTTGTTGAGTTCTTTGGATAGGTTCTTGGTTCGTCGTAGGGAGAATAAGATACACTGCTTTCGTATTTGTTGGAGTCTCAGTCACGGAAAAGCAGCAAGTCTCTATAACGAGCTTTACCGAGTAGTCACGTGGATCCGTATGGCAGTAAGGTGTAATGTTGAAGTGCTTGATCTTGAGTTGAGGATACCTGATACGACGATGCTAGAGTTGCCATCTTGCATCTTTCTTTGTGGATCTTTGAGGTCTCTATCAGTGCACTGCAATAAAATTCTTACAGCGCCCTCCTTGGATAGTTCCACTAATCTCCAGTACTTAAAGTTGACAAATGTTACAATAGATGAGGGGTTTTGCAAATGGATCTCGTGTTCTTGCAAATGCATTAAGGAATTGCATCTTGAACATGTTGAAGTAGAAAATATCACCATGGAAAGCTTATCGTTGGAATCTTTTAGTTTTGTGTTTCCCTCTTATTGTGGCCTCTGTCATCTTAATATCTCTTGTGAGAAACTTGAAGACATACATATAGAGTGGAGATTTGCTTCTACTAGCAGCAGATCCTTCAAAGTTTTTGCTCCAAATCTTAAATATTTGAAATGGATTGGGAATTTGTTGAATAACCAAAATCTGGGAAACTAATGTGTTTAGAGAAGGCTGAGATTTTTCTGAAGCATGGGGTAGATAACAATGACTTCAGCAATGTACTTGAGGTTCTTTGCAGTGTATGCAGGGCTAAAGTCCTTATTCTAAGTGGAGAGATGACCAAGGTAAAAATTCAGACAGAAACTCTCTTTAGCAAAAACATTATGCCTTGCAATATGAACTTATGCTAGATTATGTATTTTCTGGAATCTTTTGAAGGATATTGCAGGGAACATATCTTCGCTATGATTCTACAGTGTGGCAATCGTAGGGATGGCTAATTTATGTTTCATAAACTTAAAAGTTGTTTCAAAACCGAGTGATGGTATTACATGGATGATATTTCATATTGGTGCTGCAAGTTTTATTTGAAATCAATGCATGAACTTATTAATCTGCAAAAATACAAAATTGGAAATTAAAAAAGGGTCATTTGATACTTTATTTTATATTTTTTAATGTCTTAAGGAGTGAAAGGATTGAGGGAGTTGACAGGTGGGAGGCAGAGAGGAGGGAGAATAGATGGAACTAAAATTATTTTTTTAAAACTATTTAAGATTGTTTTATTTTTTTGATTTCCGACTTTGCTCCCATCTCCTCTTTGGTTAAAAAACAGAAGGCGAACATAACTAAAAGTATAAAATAATAATAACTTTTTTTTACTAATGATCATTATGTAGATTATTGAAATTGATTGCAATTAGCTCAATTGTGTGAATCTTTTTTCATTATGGTGTTCTGGGTGCTCACACTTGTTTCATTTAATAGTTTGCCTCTCGTCTATATAATATTGCAGGCTCTGTTGAGGGAAGGTCCTGTGTCTACACCGTTTGATGATATTTCTTACCTGGGTATGCATATTGAGAGCTTGGATGATAACATAGTCCTGGCAATGGTCTCTCTTCTGAGAGGAATGCCCAATTTGAAAACTTTGTACATAAAGACTGACCCTTCCATATTCATCCATAAACCTGAAGTAAGAGTTCAAGTCTGTTACCTCTCTCTCTCTCTCTCTCTCTCTCTCTCTCACACACACACACACACACGCACACACACACACACGCACACACAAGTCCACAACACTCAAATGAGGAGTGTATTGATCTGGGTTAAAAAAACTAAAAATAGTTGTGCTCTGAGAAATGTTATTTTTAGAGCTTAAATTATTGTATCCTGAGCGATTTATAACCCTATTCTGCAGAAGGGATAATCATCATAAGTAGGTAGTGCAGTTCTGAGAGTAACATTTGGTCTCTATAATTTTTTATTTTATTGATTTGCTTGTTTCCTTTCCAGGCGTGTGGATTTAATAAGGAATTCTGGAAATCTCAAAACTTGGCCTTTATTGATCAGCTTAAGGAGGCAACAATAGAGCTTTCTAATGGGAACAATGAACTGGAGCTAGCAAGATATATGCTTGAGGATGCTAAGAACTTGAAGGAAATGGTCTTACTTTATTCGCCCCAGCAATCAACTCATATTCGAGTGGTAAATGAAAGTAGGATGAATTCTGTTGCCACTGCCCGAGTTGTCTTTCAGGAAAAACAAAGGAAATGAAAAGGGGGAAAAATGAAGGTTGAAGATTTTTTTGAAGAATTTATTGGTGTTATAACTTCAAAACCTTATTCTGGATGTCAATGGATGCAACGGCTGTGTTTATCGGTTATGATAGAACCCTAATATTGTAATAATGTAGCTTTTAATGCTGTTAGAAAGACTTGTCAATAGCCTAGAGATGTTTCTCTGTTTTGTGTATTATAGCAACTTCTTGCTTCTTTCTCCAGTGCTCTCATGGCTTCCATGTAGTCTTTCACATCACGCTCTGTTCTCTAAAGGAGTTGGTCAAGAAGCTGACATTAGTAGCTTTCGAATTTCGATAAGTCAGCAGGTATGGGTCCAGTGCTGGACCCATGGATCCGGGATTGTCGGGTCACGGGGTTGTAGTGTAAAAGTTACGAAATTTGTTTAAGATGAAAATAACACCAAAAAGAAATGGGACAAAACATTAAAACAT
The DNA here is from genome assembly GCF_902201215.1 of Prunus dulcis. NCBI lineage: Eukaryota > Viridiplantae > Streptophyta > Magnoliopsida > Rosales > Rosaceae > Prunus > Prunus dulcis. The sequence goes on along the minus strand of NC_047656.1, from coordinate 12,478,193 downwards.
CCCATAAAGAAATGGAAGCGATTTAGTTAAAAAAGAGAAGTTGTGACCTTTGGAGAAGGGAACTGTGATCGTACTCGAAGCAGAGGTAGCCAAGGTAATTGGGGGAAGAGAAATAAGGAATTTGAATTTTTGGGGTGAGAAATGTCGACCTCGGTAGTTGTAGAAAGGCCATCATTGGGGCAAACGATGAAAGCACCACTTATTGCCATCTTTCCCACCTACCTTATAGGATTTCTACTAGTGGAGGGGCAGCCACAAAATGTTTTTTTATTTTTATTTTTATGTTAAAGACATGTCTCAAAACGACGTGTTTTGACCAGGCGATTTGATAAAAAGAGTAGTGCGTGTCATGCTCTTCCTACCAAGAACTGTTGACAAATGCCGACAATTTCATTGTAGCATTTTTTCGAGTTTCGAGCACTTGGTTTGCATGCAGAGGTCTCCCACCAGCCATCTCTGGGGTCGACATATGAGCTTTCTAGCCTTTTGTTTGGGCCTAAATACCACACACTGCCAAAAAATCAATCAAGACAAAAACTCTCAAGTTATATCGACAAATTCAAAAGAACAAAGTCATTCAACAAAAGCCTTCAGACTCTGGAGCAATCAAGCCATTTAGTTTGAAAATTCATCCAACCCCCACGCAGAACAGCCAGAACTTAGGTCACTCCAATTCAAAGAAACAATTCACAAAGGAAACAAGACTTCTCTTGTTACAAATTTGGTTCAGTATAGACCAAATCAAGCAGGATCCGGGTTTTTACAATATGAAAACCTCAATAAATTTGTGGAGATGCCTTGATCAAACAGAACAGGTGCTATAGTGCAGCTCCAGTCCAGCAGTCATCAATCCATACATTTATAGCCTTGTCCAGATTGAAGATGCCTCAATTCTGTCCATTCAACAAGCCTCTCCATGGCTCAAAAAGATTAAAGCTCTACCAATCTCAAACATTGGTATCGATTTCCAGCTGAAACCCATCAATTGAAGGTGCTGATGTTCGAATCCAGCATAGACATGTTCAATCCAGCATAGACATGTTCAATCCAGCATGACTCAAAAGCAACTACCCAAGCAAAAATCGAAGCCCAACGTTTTGTTGTCCTTTTTGGACGTGGTAGTTCTCTTTTAAGCAGTGTAATAGGCAATTCTGCTTAAAACAGTTCGATTTCATTCAATATTCATTCTAGCCAAAACTACTAGTCTTTACTGTAAAAAAATTGTGAAGTCCTCACCAATTTGAGGCAGGAAAAGAATTTACTTTGAAGATATTCCTCACCCAAATTCACAATAATTTGTTTAGAGTCAGTAAACTTGGCGCGCAAGCTATCTATTTCTAACTCTGTTAAGGTCTTTAACTGCTAGCAGTAAACTTGGGCGTTAGATTTTTCGGCGTGTGGTAAAGGATCCGTACACTTTGGTTAGTGCGGCTTTACTACGTGTGTCGTTGGACTCTTTGGCGTGTAGTAAAGTAATAGGGACAGGAAAAATGGATTTTTATATTATATTGGGAATAGATTAATGTTTAAAAGAATTAACTTGTTGGTATTACTGAAAATAATTGTATATTATGTGGTTCGTGATTATGGATTGTAAAAACTACGTAGGGCTTGATCCCTCACCAATGGGTACATAGGTAGCCTGGGGTCTCACCTAGATGCAGCTGCAAAATAAACTATATTTAAAAGGTTTGACCGATTCTGAGTATGTGAATGGATTTTGATGTTGTTATTGGATTTGAACCCTATTTAATATTACCGTTGGGTTCGGTTTTGAATATGTCGGTACGCCTGAAGTTTGATTTAAACTTGAGCGAGATTAAATGTGACAAGACCCGATCCAAATTCCACTTTGGAATTCGAGTCGAACCCTGTGCGTGTCCGACACTTGGCAAATGTCGGGCACAATTGACCTATTTGCCCTTCTAATTATAACTTATTTTAAATTTAGCCTTGACTCCTACCGAAAATTCGGCAGAGTCTCCCCTGTAATTTGTTCAATCCCAAATTTACACCTGTCAAAAACAAGCATGTATATCTATACAACCAACTGCCAGTACTTAAATATACATGCCAATAGTTCCGTTCTCAATCTAGGGCAACTTATCAGAGCAATTACTAAGAGTATACAGATAAATTAATTCTGTTACAAAACAAAACTTCTAAAATTAGGGAACGGCCCGGAAGATGAAAAAATGACCCGGTGGTGGATTTCTGTGCACGTCTATAGCCTGGGGGTCAAAACATTCAAAAAAATGTGAGTGGACAAAAAATAATAATAAAGGTTCAGAAAAATAGCATAAGAATATACTAACCCCCACTGTAAAAACAGTTATGTAAAACTGAATATTTAATCTGCATGTGAATTGTACTAAAATCGATGCATTTACATATTTATATACGTATATGCAAATCATATTCGTATATGCAAATCATATTCAAGATCAATGAAACTCGCATAAAAGCACTGTAATCAATTTAAAACCACCACCTAGGTGTACCCCTTTAATTCCGTCAATTCCTAGTATCCGTCAATTCCCCTGGCAGGTCTCGGTGACACAAAGTCAACCGGAGCCGCAAACTGGCAAGATTCAGGGTACCGTAGTCAGCCTGATCCGCATTCCTGGCTCTCACGGTCCGGGCGTCCCCGAAACTCGTGAGGCAAATGTCAAGTGCACTGACAAACTGAAAGCAAACTGGATGTCTGTGGACATCGTCATATCCAAAGGCAACATATGCTGAAAGCAAACTGTTTCTGTAACTGGGTACCCACGGTGGTTTAAGAAAATATAAGATTTTTGAAAATTCTGATAAATAACTGAATTTTTGTTAAATCTGGAACTCTGCTGCCATTTTATCTGATATAAATCTCAATCTCTACTTTCCATATCTCTTTAGCATATTCAGCTAAGCAGCATATAATTAAAGATATTTAAATTCAACAAATCATGCTAGGAAAATCATACTCAATAAAACTTATTCAAGATCAAATAATGAAATTCATTTGCATAAAATCATTTATAAAAGAAAAGTTCACTCACTCCTGGTCCGAGCTATCTAGACCTCCTGAAGGTCCCTCCTGCGGGTCTGCCTGGCTCCGGATGCCTGGTTAAACCACCATGGATATTTAATTAATAAAACTGCTCGGTATAAGTATTTAATTAAAACCCTGACCCCTGGCTCTTAGAAGTGCGTGCACTAACTTAAACGTCATTCTTATGCCCACTTAAGCATTTCAGATGTTTAGAACTGTCTTAAAAGACCTGAGACTTCACTAAGCGATAAACTGCCATATTGGTCAAAACGGAACCTCGTGGGGTCCACGACCTCCAATTACCAATCTGAGAGTTCCTATAGGTTCTTCACATTTAAGTAACCATATCCTGCAAGTCTGGTCTGAATCGGACGATCGGATTGACTACGATCGTGTAATCGCATAATTTCTAAACCCTAACCCTAGGGTTCGCGATTTCGGAGTAACCGGGACTCCGATTCACAATCCGTCGAATCCTACACGATTCTGAAATTATCTAGCATAACATATCTGAAATTGAGTACGATCCAAAGGCTCAATAGTATTGAACCCGGAAATCGCACAATATGGAAAATCCGTTCGAGGCTCAAACGGTATCCAAATTGAGATCCGCAAATTCCTACGCGCTCGTGACAACCTAAGGATCGCAACAAGACATAGTGTCTCTGCACTACCCTCGCCCACGCCCCGCCGCACCCGCCGGCAGCGATGGGTGTCCAAAGCGATTACACCTCGCCGAAAAAACTCAAAACCGCGGCTCCAACCTCCTACCCTAGGTATAACACCATATTTGGAACCACTTTTATTCTTGGACCTACCCCAAAAACTGACCGGAAGTGGCCGAACACGGAGGCCGAAACTCGGCCGAAATTTCAAGTTGAAAACTGGGCTATCTACGATCAAAATTGATGCAAACCTATCCAACCATCAGCTAGAGCATGGAAAATAGGTAGAAATCCATACCTTACTCGACAAATTTGGAGGAGAATTGAAGGAGAACGAGCGGGTTGAAGTTTTGACAACACCGGTCGATTTTTCGCACTTTCCGGCCAGCGCTGGTCGTTTCACAGGCGGGGAATGGTCGGAGAAGGAAGAGGAGACGGCGGCGGTTCGAACAAGACCGGTCCCGTGGCCGGTGGTGCTCCGTGGCGGCGACGGCGATCCTTGGAAGGCGACGGAGCGAAACTGCAGCGGGAGAGGAGAGAGAGAGAAGAAAAACTGAGGGAGAAGAGAGAGAGAGAAGGGATAAAAATCTGATTTTTTTTTCCAATTTACCATTTTGCCCTTCATGGTATTTTAACCGTAATTTCTTCGTTACAACTCCGATTCGGGCCCACTACGTGTCTATGAACTCATTTCATCGTGCTCTACGCAACGGTGTCTGTAGAATTGTCAAATTCCTTTTCGGTCAAAAAGTCAACTTTTCCTTAATAAAATATTCCAAGAGCAAAATTGTCTTTTCTCATAATAAATTACTCATTAATTAGGAATTTTGGGTTTGGGTCATTACAAAATGCTTGTTTATTTCTCAGTTATCACTTGAATGGATTTTATTAAACAGTGTATGTGGTTCTGACGGGTCTGAGATCCATTTTGAATTATTTGAAGGCCGGAGGCCTATTATGTAAATTGCATGTTATTACCTTGTATATGCTGCCTGTTGGGATATATTAATTGTGTTTTAACAAGTTGAGGTATTTGGGAAATGTCCATTTTTCAAGGGAGACTCCGCCGAAATTTTGGCAGAAAGTCTCCCCATTTTCATTAATTTGGAAAAGAGGCTATAGTATCAGAAGTGGGCCCGGCATCGGTGTGATGTCGGAATTTTCAACAGAATTCGTCCCGAATCCGAGGAATTCGGAGCGGGTCCTGTCAAAAAAGGATAAGTAAAGAAAAAGAAAAAAGAGGGGAATATAGGCCGTGGACCCTTTTTCAATTTTCTTTTTTAATTTTCACAAAAAAAGAAGAAGAAGTTAATTAAGGTTATAATGGGATGAGTAATGCTACACTTATCACATTTTTATCATATATTTCTATACCATATGATGTAGCATGTCTATATCATATGCCACATCAGTTAAATTAATGAAGTGTATTAAATAAAGGAAAGTTTAATTAACAATTTTTTAAAAGTGTTAATAAATCATAAAAGAAAAGAAAATGTTAAATAATTTTAATTGATATGGTTGTCCACCTCATCTGCCACATAAAGTAGTATATGAATGTTGTACACAAATATAATAAGAGTAGCATTATTCAGTAGGTTTCATCTCTATTAAAAAGGTTATACACAATATGATATAAAAATTTGATAAGTCTAGCATTACCCGTGTAAAAATGCTCCCGGCACCCTAAAAGTTTTACTTGAATGAGTAAAATATAATTTAATAGTTTCTTGTATCTGCGCCATCATCCTTTCTGACTTTCCTTTTTACTTTTTACCCAAATTTCATTGTACAACCATGAAATCGAGACACCTTGCACTTGAGTCATAACAGATTAGAACAGAAGTACACTATATATGTGGCCATTTTCTAACCCATGGGAGGAATAATCAACGGACTCATGAATCTTACAATTTTTTCTTTTTACAGATGAAATGCTATGGATTACATCTTGAATTCTTTTTTGGCACAACAGGAAAAAACAAAACATTTTCTACAAAACTCAATTTGAAAAAAAAAAAATACATATGTAATTTATTATGGGCTGGATTTTGAGAGCTAATAATATTTACCTAGGTCCATTGATAAGGTTTAATGATTTCATTTCCTTTAACTTATGGGCTTGTTTATTCGGCCCAGTTTGTGATTGCTGTCACTTTTAAAAAAAGTTGCTTATGCTATGCTTTGAAAATAATTAGTTGTAAAGTAAAGCAGCTCCCTGTTTGGTAAACAATATTTTTAAAATGCTGTTAGTACAAAAAGCAGTATCAAAATTGTTTGGTAAATTTTAATATAAAATTGTTGTAACTATGAATAATGACTAAAATAGACATGATGTTAAAAGTGTTGTGTACTAATTATGTGGTGGTAGTGGTAACGGTAGTGATGGAGTGGAGGTGGTGGTGGTGATGACGGTGGAGTTAGTGGTTGTGGTAGTGGTGGTGGTTGTGGAGGTTTTGGAGTAGGAGGTGGTTGTGGTTGTAGTGCTGGTGGTGGTGGTGGTGGTGGAGGTGGAGGTGGATGAGGTGGTGGTGGAGGTGGAGGTGGATGAGGTGGTGGTGGAGGTGGTGGAGGAGGTGGTGGTTGTGGAGGAGGATGAGGAGGAGAAGGATGTGGAAGTGGAGGTGGTGTCATTTTTTAAAATGAATTATGGTATTTTGGGAATTAAAAAAATTCATTAAAGGTTCATCTCTGCTTCTTTTGAAAGTCGCTTTGAAAAGCAACCCAGAGCCTGCTTTTAAAAGTTGCTGTCAAAAGGTCAATGCTTTTAAAATAATCGGGATATTTTATTTTTACCAAACACCTTAAACAGCTTAACTTTAAAGTGAAGCAGATTTTTGACCAAAAAAAGCAATCCCAAACGGGACCTTCGTCTACCTTGCCTTGTGTAGGTATTAGTTGAAGTGGGAGAGATGTACTCATAGATTTGGAATAGAGGGCAAGTTGGCGTCTCATTTAATTAGCTTATTGTTCGGTTGTGATGCTTCCTAGCTAGAGGCACCAACTTACTACATTTTGAACGCCGAGACAATCTTTCATTCGAACTTGAGACAATTAGTCTGCAAATCAAAACTATTCACCCCTCAACTGGTTCTTGCTTGTGTCAAAAAGTTGGTGTAATTAATTGGTATTATTAGTTTTTTAGGACAAGATTTTACAAAATGATGTTTCCAAACAAACAACTTAAAGTTGAACTCCAATCAAATAAAACATATATAATTTATTACTTCATAGTTACAGTAATTAAGCAAGCACTTCTCTTCTCTTATTGAAAACAAGAATAAAATCCACGCAGCGGTAGACGGACCAGCCTACAGCATCACTCATCCCAAACAACACAACCTGCGCATTAGTTAAAAATTTATCTGTTAATTCCGAAAAAGTTCATCTATCACTGTTGATTGTAATGGCTTTCTTTTGGCCGGTGGACATGACCTCAGCGGAAACATTCAGAATTCCATTTGCATCGATAGAAAAGCAAACATCTACTTTACCAACTCCCTTAGGGGCTGGAGGAATGCCATACATGGTAAATCCACCCAAGTAATTATTATCTCTGGTGAACTCATTCTCTCCCTCGAAAACTCCACAGAGGACGTTCGTTTGGTTGTCACGGAGGGTAGAGAAAATTTGGTGCTTCCTTGTGGGAATTTTGGTGTTTCTTGGGATCATGACGGCCATACGGTTTTCATGACCACATTCCGTCCCAAGTGACATTGGGATGACATCCAAGAGTGTGAAGTCTTGAAGCTTTCCCGTCACGTTCCCACTCAAGACTGCAGCTTCAACAGCGGCTCCATAAGCCACGGCCTCATCGGGATTAATGCTCTTGCACAACTCCTTGCCCATGAAAAACTTCTGCAATAGCTCTTGCACCTTGGGGATTCTAGAAGAACCACCAACAAGAACAACGTCATTGACGTCGCTTATGTCCATTTTGGCATCCTTCAAACACCTTTTCACAAGCTCCATGCACTTGTTGAAGATATCCATGTTCATTTCTTCGAATTTGTCCCGGGTGAAAGTTGTATTAAAATCTTCACCGTTATACCAAGAGTCGATTACAATATCAATGTCAAAGCAAAATGAAAGTGCCTTCTTTGCTTTCTCACACACGGTTTTGGCCTTCCTAAGAGCTTTCGGGTTTCCACAAATGTCCACCTCATTTTTTGTCTTGAATTCGTCGACGCAGTAATCCACCATTCTGTTATCCAAGTCTTCACCTCCAAGGTGAGTGTCTCCGGCAGTCGCCTTCACGTCAAAGACACCATGGCCTATGGTTAGTAGCGACACATCCAATGTACCACCACCCCAATCAAATATCATCACGTTTCTCTTATTAAACCAACCGGCTTTCTTGTCGATGCCATAAGCTATGGCTGCAGCAGTTGGTTCGTTGATAATACGCAGCACATTTAAGCCGGCTAATTTACCAGCTTTTAATGTAGCCTGGCGCTGAGAGTCGTTGAAGTAAGAGGGGACAGTGATAACTGCCTTTTTCTCACTAATCTTTGAGCAATGGAAGGCCTCCGCAATCTCCCGCATCTTTGCCAAAACCATTGATGAGATATCTTCAGCAGCAAACAGTTTCTCTTGGCCCTTGTGTTTAATCACAATCATGGGCTTGTCAGCCTCACCTCTAATGACCTTGAATGGCCAGCGCTTGATATCACTTTGAACAGTTTCGTCACTGAATCTCCTACCAATTAACCGCTTCGCATCTGTAAATCATTCTCTTTTAGATTATGTCAGGAAACAAGTTAATTTATGGATTTATGCATAATACCCCCACTTATACAGAATTGCTTTAAAAAAAACACAGGATATATTTCTCAGTTCTAACGAAATTAACAAGGAAACAATGAACAATTATACTGTTGATCATTTTATTCTTACCAAAGATTGAGTTGGTGGGGAATCTCCCGGCTTGGTTAAATGCTTCATCACCTACTAACCTCTTACTATCAGTGAATGTAACATAAGATCGAGTTGTCCTGTTACCGTGATCGTTCACCAGGATTTCTACATGATCAGCCTGCCACGTTGCCACACACGAATAAGTTGTCCCCAGATCAATCCCAATTGCATGGTTATCTTCTGCCATTACTAATTTTCTCGATTGGCTCAAAAGCTCCAAGAGGAATGTCAAAGATTAACAAGGAAATATTAAATAAGTGCAGAAACCAGTGGAAGAAAATTTATACACGGAGAAAGTGAAAAGTCTAATAAACCAATGCTTAAGCAATAGCTGATGCTTTGCCCTAGTTCACTAAACAAAGCACATTTACTTTTTTAGATTTCAAAATGAGATAATTCCTTTCTTCGGATCTTTATCATACGTTTGTTGCTTTAAGGTCTTTTATTCCTTTCTTCTTATCTTCTTCTCCATTATTTTATTTCTTTCTTCTGCCAAAGGGTAAGGGGAGTTGCCATCCAACAGCCTTATGCGTGAAGAAACCATGCTATAGCAGCTGTCCTCTCAGCTCCCCAAATTCCTCCTCAAGACAAAGAGACAACAAAAAAGAGCAGCCCCACATAAGTGTACCATGAAAACCAAGTGACACATGCCCCAAAACATTGAATGTGAAAATACCTGTAGGATATCTATAAATGCCTGGAGAAGGTTAAACAAGCTAATTCGGATTTTTTGCAACCTTTGAAGCAGGATTGATATTAGTTATCAATCCTGAGATGTGCAAAGCTTAAAATAAAAGAACACGCAGATATTTATTTTACATGGTAAAACTTCACATCTGGGGAAAATCCACGGGACTCCTTAGTCCAGAACGAATCCACTATAGAATTGAGATTACAAGAAGTACGTACACACACTTGTCCTAGAATCAATCTAAACAATGTTTACCGACTTCTTCGTAACTTAGCTTCTGTCACGGGATGATCTTCGACACTCCTTATGTTGAATGCAATACTGGTCGCGATTGCTTCAAGCTCGCCGGAGGAAAACCGCCACCACGATCTTGGTGCCCTCAACCGTATGAGTCACCGACATGCATATGAATGCAATATGAATTATTAAAGTGTTTGATAAATCACCAAGTAAACATAGAACACTTGATGATTTATCTCATATATATGCACAGCAGCTTTTGCTCAAGAATTCTATATGCTCAACACAAATATCAAAAGCTGTTCTAAACCTAAGAGATGCACACAAAGATTTATACAAACTTATTCTGCACAATCCACGAGAGGACCCACAACCACAACTCAATATCTTGCCATACATTCAATTTGATGGTCATAGAATCCTATATGATTTCGTCATATTCTCAATTGCACTCCAATCAATTGTTTATCCAATAAAACAATATATATCAAGATGTAAACACAAAACCAAATAGGATATTAATTAAAACATACTTTCCAAGTCCAAGATAATGAAAACATAATATTTTTAATCTAAATCAAAATAGAGTTCAACTAGGAAAGTAATATTAAGAGATAAAATCTAATCCTATTAAAAATAAGATTAAGATAAAAATACTTTGAGTGAAAATAACTCCAATTAGGAGTCCTATAATGAATGCATGATGATGTCATGAGTTACCTGAAATCAGTTTCTCATATCGGTCAAGTCATGCCTCGAAGGAATGAGATTGAAAGAGTAGTGCCAAAACTTCGAGTAGCAATTCCTCACAAACTAATTTTCAACCTATACTACAGTCTAGGAAATGCCAATACGATTTTCGTACTAACAGAATGTATTTTTGGTCACCCCTTTAACCCAAGATATATCATTACCACTCTTCTCAACACATGACACGTGTTCATAAGCATAATCATACTTTCACAAATATAAAGCAAAGAGTTAACTATGGTTATGTTTATGGACAAGCGTCAAGTGTTGAGAATGGTGGTGATGGTACACATTGGGTTAAAGTGGTGAGTAAAAATATTTCTTAAAAGATTTGATAAACATGGAAAGTTTGTCTCTTGACAAAAAAAAAAAAATATATATATATATATATATATATTCCCTCCAATTGGAAGGCCCATTCTCCCCTAATAAAAAGCATCTGAACCCAAAAGCAACACTACTATTTAGTTTAAACAAGAGAGGTTGTGGAACGGTGTTCATGTTTGTTTGTTTATTTTGTTGACGAGTTCTTATTTAGTTAATATTTTGATTCCTTATCGAAGATTGAGTTAGTGGAGAACCTCCCAACTTGGTTAAATGATTCATCACCTACCAACCTCTTTACTATCAGTGAATGTAACATAAGATCGAGTTATCCTGTTATCGTGATCGTTCACCAGGATCTCAACATGATCAGCCTGCCAAGCTGCCACACACGAATAAGTTGTCCCCAGATTTATCCCAATCACATGGCTATCTTCTGCCATTATTAATTTTCTCTGCTCAAAAGCTTGAATAAGACTGTAAGATTAACAAGGAAATTAAATAAGTGTAGGAAACAGCTAGAAAAGTCTCAATGCTTACGTAATACAATTGTAAGAGCATCTACAGTGGGCTCCTTAAACCATTTCCTTAAACAAATTTTAGGGAGGAATTGGAAAAATATAACTCCAACAATGTTCCCTATCCATCTCCTAAAATATGGAGACTTCTAGGAGCTCCTAAATATGATGAGGAGAGAGAAATGACTCCTAGTGGCTCTCTATAATTTAATGCTACATTATTTTATGAGTATTTTAAACCTTTAATTAATGCTAACTATTTTGTATATTAATTTTTTTTTCTTATAGAGATTGACCAATTAAATAAGAGTTATAGCATTTATGACTCTCTAAACTAGAGAGTAGAATTGGAGTTAAAATTTTATAGAGAGCTCATAAAATAGCTTTTATATGTTTTTAGCTCAATTTTAACTAAAAAAATGTTTTTATCTATGTGGAGGTGAGCTCCACTTGCCACATCACCTATTCAATTGGTGAATAATGATCCATGTGTACAAAATTACAAAAATGCTCTTGCCACGTCATCAAAGTTAATAGACTTTTGGATGGAGTTGATGGCAAGGGCAAAGTGGGTCATCAAATCTCGGTCAAGGGATAAGAGTGGACTATTTTGAGTTTGAAGGTAAAGTAGAATTTAACTGGAGTTTCATGGGATATTAGTGTAATTAAGCGTAAACTAAACAACAACGAAGCCAAGCAATTACACACCTTTGAACAAAAAAAGAAAGCAAGTATACACCAAGCCACTGGACTGCTTGGTGAAAAAGACTTACACGTGGGGCTATACCAAGTAAAATCTCAGTTGTTTCATTGATTTGTAATCTTAACTCAAGCCTTAATAAGATTTTAAATCTTTAATTACAACATTAAATTGCTCGAGGGTTGAATTAAAAAACACAGAAAACAATGCGTAAGAAGGTCTCCAAGTAATTTTTTCATTAAAACAAGACTAAAACCATTCGAACAAAAAACCCATATGTAAAGGCCCAAAGGGGTGCCCAACCTAAATAGGAAAGAAGACAGGAACAAGACCAAATTTTATTTTTCACAATATTTTCTGTGTTGTTGTCGTGGAAAGTTGAAATCTTGGGGGCAAAAAAACGAATGAAGTTTAAGCAAAAACAGCCATTTACATTATTAAAAAAAAACAGCTACAAAAACAATAATTCCTTATAAAAATGGAAAAATCATTCCTTAAAAAAAAAAAATGTATATCTTTTAAACAAGAAAGGGGTTGGATTTTGAGTGAGAACTTAAGTAGTTTTAAATTAGGTATCTGAAAACATAGCGAAAATGGAAAAGATGGCAAAGCAAAATATAGGGGCTCAAACGAGATCCACAGTGCACTATTTCAGCGTTAGGCGCGTGGCATCGATGATCATTTCTCAAGTATCCGGTGGTGGATGAAGTATATAACAAATACATGATTTCACCCTTAAACAATATAACCTGGTACAAGTAAACCAGTAAAGATATATCAAATTGATTTTACAATATATTTAGCATGGCATCGATTATCATTTTTTAAGTCTCATCTCCCTCAAGGTTCTTCGGCCTGTCTCGGTTGATTATCATCTCATACTTCTGGCCAGTGGACTTATTGACAGCAGAGACACTCAAGATACCGTCGGCATCAATTTCGAAGAAAACATGGAATTATATGAACATGTTTGGGAGCTGGAGGAATGCCATGGAAGCTGCATTCAGCCAAAAAGTTGAGATTTGCTGGTATGCTACTCTCACCTTCATATATGCGGAAGTCAATCAAAACCTGGTTGTCCTTAACGGTACAGAATTCTCTGCACTTCCTCACGGGAATTATAGTGTTTCTTGGAATCAAATTCATTAATTTTTTCATACCTTTAACATCTGTACCCTCCATAACAAGCGGCAGAGGAGTGACATCCTTGAGAGTGAAGTCTTGAATAAACTTCCCCTTTCCATTCCCACTCAAGGCTGCGGCTTGAATAGCGGCACCATAAGCCACTGCCTCATCTGGATTGACGCCCTTGCACAGCTCCTTCCCCTTGAAAAACTTCTGTAATAGCTGCTGCACCATTGGAATTCTAGAAGAGCCGCCAGCAAGAAGAACATCATCGACACCGTTTATGTTCATTTTTGCATACGCCAAACACTTTTTCACAGGATCCATACACTTGATGAATAAATCCATGTTTACTTGTTCAAATATGGCACGAGTAAAAGTTACGGTGAAATCAGTATTCTCACACAAACAGTCAATTTCAACGTCAATGTCAGACTCAAATGAGAGTCTCTTCTTTGCCTTCTCACATTCATTTTTTAACCTCCTAAGAGCTCTCTTGTTTCCACTAACGTCCAATTTATGCTCCCTCTTGAATTTCTCAGCACAGTAGTTCACCAATCTGTTATCGAAGTCTTGGCCGCCAAGGTGAGTGTCTCCAGCCGTTGCCTTGACTTGAAAGTCACCAGAAGTGCTCATGGTAAGCAAGGACACATCTAAAGTGCCACCACCCAAATCAAATATCATCACGTACGTTTCGCGGGCTACTCCACCCGGCCTTCTTGTAAAGGCCAAAAGAAATGGCCGCAGCGCTCGGTTCGTTCATAATACGCATCACATTTATGCCTGCAGAAAGACCAGCAGCTTTTGTTGCCCGACGCTGTGAGTCACCGAAGTAAGCAGGGACAGTGATTACTGCACTTTTCACAGTTGAGCCCAGGTAGTTCTCGGCAATCTTCCGCATCTTATCAAGAACCATGGCTGTGATATCTTCAGCATAACATTGTTTCTCTTGGCCATTGTGGGTAACCAAAATCATGGGCTTGTCGCCTGGGCCTTCAATGACCTTGAATGGCCAGAGCTTCACATCACTTTGAACAGAGGTGTCACTGAATCTCCTACCGATTAACCTCTTTGTATCTGTAAATTGACAAGTTATAACCAAAGAAATATAAGTCAAGACAAGAGAAGAGAATAACAAGAAAACACTAGACAACAATTGTAGTAGTAATTGATCATTTTAATCCTACATACCAAAAATTGAGTTGGCGGTGTTTCTGACGACTTGGTTAAATGCTGCATCGCCTACCAAAACAGTCTCATCAGCTTCTGCGGAGGCAACATAAGATGCAGTCTTCCTGTTCCCGTGATCATTCAGTATGATTTCCACATGATCCTTCTGCCACACGGCTACTCGGGAATACGTTGTTCCCAGATCGATCCCGATGGCATGGTCTTCTTCTCGGCCATCCTGATAATGATTTATGGCAGCACTTCTGCTCTGTTCATCCAGATGTACTTCCTCCTTCAACAGTAAGTCTTGAAACTCATCCCAAAAACTTATTAGAGGATTGTTGTTTATCCATGCACGAAAGGGATTATACTCCTCTGGCAATCCCGGCAGGATGTGTAGATGAAGAAGGTCGCGATCTTCCACAGGAGCACCAGCGTCTGCAAGCATCTCCGCCAGCTCTTTGATTTGTTTGAGATAGTCAGCCATTGACATAGTGGCATCTTTCCTCACTTTGTGCAGATGATATTTGATCCTATGGATGTCAGTGTGAACGAGACCGGCAAAGTGTGCCTCCAGATTGAGCCAGACCTTTCGTGCAGAGTCGGCTGTGACCATGACACGTTGTCGGAGACCATCAGATAGAGTGGCTTTCAGCCAGTTTAAAGCCTCTTGATCTCTTCTCCACCATTTAATAAAGTCAGGATATTGGGATTGCAGATCAGGAGGAGGCTCTGTTCCGTCAATGATTCCAGAAAGATGGTGGTGGTGAAAATATGAAAGAGTGAAAAACTTCCACTCTCGATAGTTATATATATCACTCGTGAGCTTGATTGGAATCAGTATTGTTGGCATGTTCTCTGCGGCCATGGAAGTACTGGGAGGGAGATTGGCAGACAAGTTTGGAGTGGAGAGGTGAAGTATATCAGTTGATCATCTTAATTTCAAATATATACACATATATGTGTGTTTTTTTTTTGTTTTTTTTAAACTTTCTTATATCTAGGTCCAAAACGATTAGCTATCATTGGGTTTAGTCCAAGCGTTTTGGATTTTAGATATAGGTCATTTGACTTTTATTAATTTTTTGTTGTGTCGATTTTACCCATTAGGACAAAAAAGGAAAACATATTGAAAATCTAAATTTAATACATTATTTCCTCGTAATTGAATTTCAGTTTTTAAATTTTGAATTCTTTCCTTGATGATATTGACCTAATTTATGGATAAAATACAATTTAATTAATGAAAGTAAAAACCCACATATTATACCAATTATTCAGGCTATACCCATGAAAAAACTTAGTGATAAATCATGTTATCTATAAGTCATGAACATAAATTAAAAGACTATCTATAAATTAGGAACATAAATTAAAAGACTACAGATAAGTTAGACACAAAAATAGACAAATAAAACCTATATGTTACCTATAATAAAAAAAAGGTAAATAAAATATTATTATACATTGTCGAAAATATGAAAAACACATATGTACCTACGCAATAGGTAGTAGAACAATATACCTACACCATAGAATAATGTATCTACAAGAGTATGTAATATACGTTTACCATGGGGTGAACAAAATAAAAATTGTTACCTATAACTTATGTGCTGAACGATGTGCTACAGTATTTGCTTCTCTAAAAACATGTAAAATAGAGGCTCGAGGAAATTTTGCCAAAATAGACCTGCAGTCATCCACCAAGCACCCCAAAACGAAGCTCTAGTCGCCAAAAAAAGGGTATGGGCATGACCTTCCACAATAAAATGCTCTGGTCGCCAAGCAGCCAAATAAAAATTAGCCTATAAGTATTTTAATAAAAACTAAAAAATCCACAATCAAATGCTCTGGTCCACAATGTATAATAGTTTGTAACAATGTGATTTTTGAGATATGTTTGCGATATTTTTCTTTTCTATTCAATGACAAGCGTCATAAATGGCTAATTATTATCACATAAATTACTATTACCCAATTCAAGGCATAAGGGGCAACACTGGAACAATAAATGATTTTAAAAAAATAAAAATAAAAATATTACATCATAAAATATTTAAAAAAGAATATAATTCTATGTGGCACAAAAGTCAAAGAACTTCTATCAAAGTCACCAAATCCGTGGATTAAACCCAACTTCTCAATGAAAATTTAAATTTATATCAACTTTTCTATAAATTATTTCCCAATTCTTTCTTCACCTCCCAACCCTGCGTCAAACATAAACCAATTAATAGTTTCAAAACCAAAGTTAACATATAAGTCAAAATTTCCATTAAATTCTTATTCATGCCAACTCCCCTTACCCTTTGGCTGAAGAAGGAAATAAAATAATGGAGAAGAAGATAAGAAGAAAGGAATAAAAGACTTTATAGCAACAAATGTATGATAAGGATCCGAAGAAAGGAATTATATCATTTCGAAATCTAAAAAAGTAACTTAATGTGCTTTTTTAGTGAACTGGGGCAAAGCATCAGCTATTGCGTAAGAGAATTTTTGACACTTTTACACTAAGACCTCTTGACTCGAGAATCCTGGATTTGCCGTTGTATCAGGAAGTCAATTATATTAATAATAGTTGGAGTTGGAACAAAAAATGATTTTAAAAATAAAATAATAAAAAGATTACTTCAATAAATATTAAAAAATGAATGTAATTCTATATGGCACAAAAGTCAAAGGACCTGAATCAAAGCCACCAAATCCGAGGATTAAACCCAACTCCTCAATAAAAATTTGAATCTATATCAACTTTGTGGTGATATTTGACTGATTTTGTTTATTTGTTTTCTTGGGAAACAGAGGAAGAGGAAGGAAAAGTAAAAATGGGCATCTAACACCTCCATTATCTGAATTGTAATTCCAAATTTTAATTCTTCTCTTTTTCTAAGTTTGAACACTACCTCTATTATGTGGAATTGATTAAGATTCTTGTGTTGCGTCTGTATTTTGGCAATTTTTTTTCTTTTTTTGGGAGTATTATGAAAACTTATCAGCATATCCACACCTTCTTCTACACCCTATTTCTCTGCACATTCCTCTAAAAAACTTAAATGCTTTATGCTCCACCGTAGCCTTTGGTAATTTTCTCTGCTTTCACTTGGTTCCATTTTAAGTTTCTACTTTTTTTATTTATTAAATCTTTATTGTTAATTTGTTAATTTAAATCCTTAATTTTAGGATTACTTATGGTTTATTTTTATACCTTATAATGAATTGAGATGTGGACAATGAATGTGTTTCTTCCTTCATAGTTGTGCTTAAAATGATATTTCTCTTGATATCTTTTCTTTGGTATGAAGCAGAAACAGGGAAGGAAATCTCATATGAAATGGTATTTTATGTTGGAGGTTAGGTTTATTTTACGTTAGATTTCATACTGAATCAATTTGAAAGGTTCCCCTGAAGACTATATGAATTTCTTTTAAGTTTTTATGCTTATAATTTTATAACACATTAATTTTATTTTTTCTTATCAGTTCTTTCAACTTCATTTTGCTAATTCTGTGTCAGTAGTTGTCAAAGATGGCATCAAAGCTTAGCAAATCTATGCTTGATGGGATTGGTATTACGATTTGATCAGTATAGGACTTTTGGTTTAATCCCAAGCAGGGAATGCATTCTTTGCCATAGTTCCAGGACAGGTCCTCTTGGCTTCCCTTGATGCTATCAGTAAGTTGATTAGGGTTCTATAACCTATAGGTGTAGGTTATTTCTGCTTTTATAGCTTCTCCATTAGATTAACATATATAGCCTATAAATGGCAATATATGTATCAGTTTTGACCACAGGTGTCTATAGATTACGTATTGTTTTGTACAACAAACTTGCACATGGTTTGATTCTGTTATGGGTATTGGTTTGATTCTATTAAAGTCTGGGTCTTTTGGTTTCATTATGTTATAGGTATTTAATAATTTGTGGCAATGACAAATTATACTTTTGTCCACCACATTCGTAGAATGCTTGTCGTATTTAAATTGTGGTTTATGCAGTTAATTTTTTGGCCTTAATTCTATAATAATAGCCATTTTCTTCACTAAAATTTTCCCATTTGTCAAAACTAACACCTACCATTTTCCAAATTTGTAGCAACAAAATCAACACCCATTGATTTGATGCTATTAAAGCTCGGTTGTTTTGGCTTAATTCTCTCATACCTATTTAATAAATTGTCACAATTGTTCTAAGTTTGTTATGTCCATCAGATTAATAGAATGGTTGATGTACCTAAATTGTTGTTTGTCATGTTGGATTTTTTAACTTAATTTTGTGATGATAGTTGGTCTTCACTCAAATTTTTTCATTTATCTACGCTAACAACTGCCATTTTTCAAATTTGTACCAACAGAGTTAAAACCCCTGCAGAGGACAAGAAAGAATAGAAGCCACCTCTATAGCAGAGCCATCAAGAGAAAGATCCCCTTCCAAGGCAGAAAATCCCCTTCCACCACCCCGTAGCATATACATAAAGACTTGTCCATACTCTTTTGAACAATAAACAGCTCAAAACTGCTGATATTTTGATATTTTGATTGTTGCTTAGTTTATTAAAATATGGTTAATATTTTAACATGACAAGCAGCATAAAAAAAACATGTTATTTGTCTATTTTTTGTAACTTAAACTTGCTAAACAAAGCATGATGCCACTATTTAGATCTCCATGTCTATATAAATAGTACCATCTTTCCTACATATTTTCACGACTTTTTATATATTTCACACAATTTTAAAACCTACAGCATCGCATGGGCACCATTGATAATGAGAAGTCTAAGTCAATACGCGTTCAAAGGTATACTTCAAATGTTGAGCAACAAAATTAAGTAATGATATGTGACTCAAACGCAACCAAAATGGGTGGGTAGCAAACGCAAAACTCAATTGAAATTTTGATTGAAAAAAAAAAAGTAATGATATGTGAGAGAACTTCAAGTGTTGGATAAAAGCAAAAATTATTTTTAAAAAATTATTAAATTTCTTTTATTTGTATTTATTTATTTTCACATTAGGCGAGCATACGATCAAAGAGAAGAAAGTTAAAATATATAAGGTGGCACGCACTGAACACAAAATCAAAGGAGATGAACGGTGAAGCGCATAGTTCCAACAATGAGTTCATATCTTTAGAAACTTATATATTCGGCCAAAAAAAGACCAACAAATATTAAATATGAAGATTCCAAAAGTTCGCCACATCCGCTAACTTTGTGTTTCTTTTTCACACTTGTCTTCGTTGGGGACAAGTTCCCATCTCGTCTCATCCCATTACAAAAACACAAGACAAGACTAAATTTGCTATTTAAAAATAAAAAATAAAAAAACTAGAAAACATTATATTGAATATAATTGAAATAACTATATCTAATATATTTTGAATCGTTAAATACCTAAAATATTCCTCTCTCATATGATGAACACACTCTCTTAATCACCGTCTTCTTATTATATGGGCGTAAGAGTTCCAAGCCAACACTACTACAAAATAGTTAAATCATGACACGAAATAGATGACGGTGCATCCTAAAACCATCATTGTGTTTTAAAAGACGACGGTTTTTTCAAAACAAAACCGTCTTGATATCTCATCTTATACACTTCTAGCGTTGGGTTGATTTTTAAAAGACGACGCTTGTCACTAACTATCGTCCCTTTTTAAAACACACTAAACAAAAAATTGCCGCTTAAGTGAATTCGGGCTCGACCTAAAATTATTTGATTTTGTTGATGTAATAATATCATACTTTAGGCTGGATGGTGATGGATGTGGAGTGGAACTTTATTTACAGAACCCTAATCTTGTAACTTTTGCTTTTAATGTAAAGAACAGCTTAGAGCTATATTGTTGTATTTGGTACAAGTAGTAGGGTTCGAGTGTTTGTGTATTGATGACATTAGAAGGTTGAAGGGAAAAGATGTTTATGTTTATTTTTTAAACATTGCAAAACAGTTTCTTTCTAGTGTCGTAGTTGGATTGTTGAAGGTCCATTTTCTTTAACCCATTCCCAATCAGCTTGAATTGTTTATTCTACAAGTAAACCAAGCTCGAATGAGCCCATCATAGAAATCAAGCGCAATTCAAGCTCCAGCTGAATGAGCCCAATTTGTAGTTTAACCAGTGTTTAAACGAAATATAGAGAGTAATAATCAAGCTTTAATAAGAAAACAGTGAGGCAGCGCATGGTGAGGACCATTGAGTTGACAAGTACAGATGCAACAGTTACGAATGTTGCGATGCGGCGTGGTGTAGACGGCCATAGTTGGTAAGGAATATTGGGGCTGCAAGTATCCCGTGGATGAAGTAGATCACAAACACATGATTTCACCTTCAAACAACATAACCTGGCACAAGTAAAGATATATCAAAGAGTTTGATTTTATAATATATGCAATTTCAGAGTTTGATTATAATTTCTCACCTCAGTCTCAGTTCCCTCAAAGTTCTTCGGTCTGTCACGGTTGATTATGATCTCATTCTTCTGGCCTGACGACTTATCTTCAGTGAAGACACTCAAGATGCCATCAGGATCAATTTCGAAGAAAACATCGAAATTATGAACAAGTTTGGGAGCTGGAGGAATGTAACGGATGCTGCATTCACCCAAAAAGTTGAGATTGGCTGGCATGCTACTCTCACCCTCATACATGCGGAAGTCGACCGAAACTTGGTTTTCCTTAATAGAACATTTTATTTTCATCTTCACGGGAATTAGTGAGTTTGTGGGAATCAACTTTATGAATTTCTTATTATCTGCAACCTCCAAACCAATTGCAAGAGGAGTGACGTCCTTGAGAGTGTAGTCCTGAATAAACTCCCCTTTTCCATTCCTAGTCAAGGTTGTGGCTTGAACTGCGGCACCATATGCCACTGCCTCATCCGGATTAACGCCCTTGCACAGCTCCTTCCCCTCGAAAAACTCCTGTAATAGCTGTTGCACCATGGGAATTCTAGTAGAGCCACCAGCAAGAACAACATCGTCGACAATGCTTATGTCCAGGTTAGCATCCGTTAAGCACTTCTTCACAGGCTCCATACACTTGATAAATAAATCCCCGTTTAGTTGTTCAAATATGGCACCAGTAAAAGTTATGGTGAAATCAGTATTCTCACACAAACAGTCAATTTCAACCTCGAAGTCAGACTCAAATGAGAGTCTCTTCTTTGCCTTCTCACATTCATTTTTTAACCTCCTAAGAGCTCTTTTATTTCTACTAACATCCACTTTGTGCTTCCTCTTGAATTCCTCAACACAGTATTTCACCAATCTGCTATCGAAGTCTTGGCCACCAAGGTGAGTGTCTCCAGCCGTTGCCTTTTCTTCAAAGTCACCAGAAGTGCTCATGGTAAGCAATGACACATCTAAAGTGCCACCACCCAAATCAAATATCATCACGTTTCTTGGGCTACTCCAACCGGCCTTCTTGTTAAGGCCATAATCAATGGCAGCAGCACTTGGTTCGTTCATAATACGCAGCACATTTAGGCCAGCAGAGATGCCCGCATCTTTTGTAGCTCGGCGCTGCGAGTCATTGAAGTAAGCAGGGACAGTGATGACTGCATTTTTCACAGTTGAGCCCAAGTAGGTCTCGGAAATCTTCCTCATCTTTTCCAGAACCATGGATGTGATATCTTCAGCAGAACATTGCTTCTCTTGGCCATTGTGGGTAACCACAATCATGGGCTTGTCACCTGGACCTTCAATGACCTTGAATGGCCAGAGCTTCACATCACTTTGAACAGAGGCTTCACTGAATCTCCTACCGATTAACCTCTTTGTATCTGCAAATGGATGCCAAGTTCTATCAGATAGCATGAGTTAAGTGGGTATTTAATACAAGTATAATAGCTTCTTAACCAATACATTACTTTTTTTTACACCTCGGAAGGTCTTACTGAGAGTTTAGACAATTTTAATTCCCTAAAAAAAAAATCTTAAACTACAATTCATGCAAACACATATATTAGCTGGCATGAAAATCAAAATCAATCTTTGGATTTGTTCAAGCAAAGCACTTTAATCCTACATATGCTACGTACCAAAGATGGAGTTGGCTGTGTTTCTGACGACTTGGTTAAATGCTGCATCACCTACCAAATGAGTCTCATCAGTTTCAGTGAAGGCAACATAAGATGCAGTCTTCCTGTTCCCGTGATCGTTGTGGATGATTTCTACATGATCCTTCTGCCACACGGCTACGCGGGAATAGGTCGTTCCCAGATCGATCCCGATTGCGTACTCTTCTTCTTGAGGAGGAGAGGGAGGAGAAGTATGTCTAAGTCGTAATGTGCGCTGTGGATCCAGACGCATTTCCTCTTTCAACAATAACTCGCACAAGTCATCCCAACTACTTACTGTATTGTGTTTTATCCATGTACCAACGGGATTGTACTGCTCTGGTAATCCCGCCAAGATGTGTACATGGAGTAGGTCTTGACTTTCCACAGGAGCACCGGCGGCTGCGAGATCGGTCTTCAGCTGTTTGATTTTTTCCAGATACTCAGCCATCGGAATAGTGGGATCTTTCTTGACTTCGTGTAGATCAGATTTAAGCTGATAGATGCGAGCATGAGAGAGATGGGCGAAGTGTTCCTCGAGATTTAGCCAAACATTTCGTGAAGATTCAGCTCCGGCCATGACAATTTGTTGGAGACTTTCATATAGAGTGGCTTTTTGTTAGAATTCTATGGTTGTTTGTATATCTTAGAGAAATGACTGTTGCATTGTATTTTTCACAAACAGTTGGCTTACATAGTGTACTCGGTAGTGAAGAGAGAGAAGAGATTCTTCTCTAACAGAATTGCAGCTGTCACCCTATGAGGTGTTTACACTTGTCATCCCAAAACTAAGCTAGAGAATCCACCTGGACTATGATCCAATGGTTCTAATTACATCACAAATAAAATAAACATAAAATGATTGTAATAGAGCTTGGTGACTTCGGCTTCAAGGAAAGCAGCTGCAGGATTACATTCCAACACTCCCTTCTAATCCTTTAGCTGTTTTCACACCAAGTAGGCTTCTTAAACTAACGAAGCGATCCTTAGGCAGAGCCTTGGTCAAGATATCAGCAATATGATCTTCTGTCTTGCAGTAGATTAGCTCAATATCTTTTGCTTGAATAGCTTCCCTGATGAAATGAAATTTCCGACTGATATGTCTAGTTTTCTGGTGATGAACTGGATTCCTTGCCATTGCAATAGTAGAAGTGTTATCACATAGGATTGGTGTACCTTCTACTTGTTCTTCACCAAAATCCTCAAGCACAAATCTTAGCCACTTAGCTTGTGAAGTTGCTTCTGCAGCACTCAAAAACTCAGCTTCTGTCGTGGACAAAGCAACTGTGTTTTGCTTGATAGAAGCCCAAGAGAACATGCTTGAGCCTAGTGTGAAAGCATATCCAGATGTGCTTCTCATATCATCCTCACTCCCTGCCCAATCACTGTCACAATACCCTATTAGAGTAGTTGTTTTCCCTTTCACAAACTCAATGCCAAAATCAAGTGTGCCTTGTATGTATCTCAAAACTCTTTTGGCAGTTCCCAAATGCTTCTTTGTGGGATTGTGCATGAACCTAGCAAGTAAGCTAGATGCAAACATTACATCTGGTCTTGTGGCAGTCAAGTAGAGCAAGCTCCCTACTATCTGTCTGAATTCACTTTCATTTGCTGCTTCACTTCCATCTTCTTTACATTGTTTTTCATTCACCACAAGTGGAATTGCCACTGACTTGCAGTCCTTCATTCCAAACTTCTCAAGAAGTTTCATTGCATATTTCTTTTGGTGAATGAAGATGTGCCTATCTGTTTGAACCACTCCCATGCCAAGAAAGTGATGTAACAACCCCAAGTCTGTCATCTCATAGTGTTGCATCATATCTTTCTTAAACTCTTCAAGTAGTTTGGGACAACTACCAGTATATATAATGTCATCTACATAAAGTGAGACAATAATAATACCTGCAGTGTCATTTGTTTTGACATAAAGAGTAGCTTCACTAGAGCTCTTTTTGAATCCTGCATTGTTGAAATAGGCATCTATTTCATCATACCAGGCCCTTGGAGCTTGTTTCAGTCCATATAGAGCCTTGTTCAACTTGTAAACTTTGGTTTCCTTATTCTTTTGGTCATATCCTTGTGGCTGTTCAACATAGACTTCCTCCTTTAGAATGCCATTGAGAAAGGCAGACTTCACATCCAAGCTGATATAAACTCCATTCCTTTTGTGCAGCAAGGGCAATCAAGGTTCTGATGGTATCTAGCCTTGCCACTGGGGCAAATGTTTCATTGTAATCGATTCCAGGCTTTTGTGAGTAGCCTTTAGCCACTAGTCTAGCTTTATTCTTCTGCACAGTGCCATCTAGATTAAGCTTGACCTTGTAGACCCACTTGACACCAATTACTGGTTTGTCAAATGGTCTGTCAACTAATTCCCATGTATTGTTCTTTTCAATCATCTCTAATTCAGCCTTCATTGCATGTCTCCATGATTCATCCAAATCAGCTTCTTCAAAACTGTCAGGTTCCACAATGCATATGTTACATTTTGCCATGATGTCATTAATACTCCTCCACTTATGAGGTGTGTGATCAAACACTTGAGACCTGTCAAGTATTTCCTCATCTTGAGGTGCAGTTTATCCTTCTACTTGCATTTGAGTATCCAAGATTTGAGTTGGTTCATCAACTACCATCTGTTCATGTTCTGCATTATCCCGGTTTTCCATTTGCATAGGCATTCTCAACTCTACATTACTAGTGTTCTCCCATTTCCATGAGGCAGTTTCATCCAAATACACATCTCTAGACAAGATAATCTTTCTAGTTCTAGGATCATATAATTTGTACCCCTTTTCACAAAGTCCATAGCCAACAAGAATGCATTTGTGACTGTTTTCTTCCAACTTGTGCCTTAGTGCCGAAGGAATGAGCACATAACATAAAGATCCAAACACTTTCAAGTGTGCAATACCTAGCTTTCTTCTAGTGTAAGCCTCAAATGGTGTCACTTCTTTAAGAGACTTAGAAGGACATCTGTTGAGTAGATATACTGCGGTATTGACAGCTTCTGCCCAAAATTCAAAAGGAAGCCCTTTTTCATGTAGCATAGACTTTGCCATCTCTATCACAGTCCTGTTCTTCCTCTCAGCTACTCCATTTTGCTGAGGGGAATATGCTACAGTCAGCTGCCTTTGTATTCCAGCTTCACTGCAGTACTCATGAAATTCATTTGACATGAATTCTCCACCTCTGTCACTTCTAAGAGATTTCACCTTATGTCCACTTTGCAGTTTTGTCATAGCCTTGAACTTCTTGAAACATTCAAAGGCATTTGATTTATTTCTGAGGAAATAGACCCAAGCCATTCTAGTACAATCGTCTATGAATAACAGGAAATACCTGTTTTCTGACATTGATGCAGTTTGCATTGGTCCACAGATGTCTGTGTGTACCAACTCTAGTGGAAACTGGGCTCTCCAAGTGGATTCTGCAGGGAATGAGTCTCTATGTTGCTTTCCTAGCTTGCAGCCTTCACAAACTTCAAAATCCTTTTCTAAACTGGGTAAGCCATGAACCATGCCTTGATTTGCAAGTAGTCTAATGCTTTGATCATTGAGATGCCCCAGTCTCTTGTGCCAAGTTTGCAAGCTGTGTGTCACACTAGCTTTTAACACCAACTGAGTAGCTGGCTCCATTGTGAGAGGAAAGCACCTGTTGCTAGTCATTTGAACTTTAGCAATGGGATTTTGCAGTGACCAGTCATCAAAGATTGTCACCATTCCCTTTCCAAATATCAGGCAGTTTCCATGCTCCATCATCTGCCCAACACTGAGCAGATTCTCTTCTAATCCAGGCACCAACATCACTTCTTGAATGTGCTTTCTTCCTGCTTTGGTGTCTATCACAAGTGTGCCTTTCCCTGCAACTTGAACTGTCTCTCCAGTCCCCATTTTCACTTTGGAATTTACATCCCTTCTAATATCTACCAATAGCCTTTCATCTCCAGTCATGTGGTTACTACAACCACTGTCAACATACCATGAATTGTTCAATTTCACATCTGTCACAACATTGCATGCATAAAACAGAGTTCCAGTTTCTTCAATCTGATTAGCATAATTCACCTTATGTACAGATTGATTCCCATGGCAGTCTCTGAGTATGTGTCCAAACTTTCCACACCCTCTGCATTTTGGTTTTCCCTCATACCAACACTTGCCATAGTGTAGTTTTTCACAGTGCTTGCAGGGTGTTTTGGTTCCTTCATTTGATGCATTTGGTTTAGGATTAGAATTGGACTTGTTACTCCAATTCTTTCCATTAGACTTCCAGTTCTTTTGAGATTTGTGATTTCCAGAAGAACTTCCACTCTTGGAGCTTTTACTCTCTATGTTCAGGCTAGTAAAAGCCTTTTCTGTGGAATTTTCAGTATGCCTATCCAATCTGAGCTCAAAGCTCTTCAGAGATGCAACCACTTCTTGAATTTCAAGAGTGTCAGGGTCCTTGGAATGCTCAATCACAGAGCATATAGAATCATACGATTTAGGCAAATTAATCAGCAATTTCTGCACAACTCTTTCTCTAGGCAGCTCTTCACCATAACTTTTCATTTGATTAATTAAATCAAATAGTTTAGCAATGTAAACAGACAATGGTTCACTATCCTTCATACGAGTATATTCAAACTCTCTACGTAAACCTTGCAGCTTAACGCTTCGTACCTGTTTATCGCCTCTAAACTCCTGCTTTAGAATATCCCATGCACCCTTTGAGGTTTCTTCATTCACTATTCTGGGGAAGATTTGGTCTGAGACTGCACTTTGGATCAATCTAAGTGCACGAGCATCCTTCATCAAGATCTCAGCCATCGTAGACTTCTCCATTTCAGCAGCCTTAGATCCTTCTTCTTTTTCCTTTCCCTTCTTTGGATCTGAAGCATCAAAACCATTTTCAACCAAATCCCATAACCCATGAGATTTCAAAATAGTTTTCATTCTAATGCTCCAAAACTCATAGTTTTCTCCATTGAAAACTGGCGTGCGAAGCTCAACAGTGCCTGACCCTACCGTATTAGACATTGGATTCAAACAGATACGCCTCTTGGAATATTGAGTGAGCTCGATTTCAGCTCAAACAAACACCAGCTTTCGATTTGCACAGATTCACGACCAGCAACCAACCGAACCTGGCTCAGAGTCCATGTTAGAATTCTATGGTTGTTTGTATATCTTAGAGAAATGAGGAATTTGCAGAGAGGAAGAGAAAGATGAGAAATGACTGTTGCATTGTATTTTTCACAAACAATTGGCTTACATAGTGTACTCGACAGTGAAGAGAGAGAAGAGATTTTTCTCTAACAGAATTGCAGCTGTCACCCTATGAGGTGTTTACACTTGTCATCCCAAAACTAAACTAGAGAATCCACCTAGACTATGATCCAATGGTTCTAATTACATCACAAATAAAATAAACATAAAATGATTGTAATAGAGCTTGGTGACTTCGGCTTCAAGGAAAGCAGCTGCAGGATTACATTCCAACACTTTTAGCCAATTCAAAGCCTTTTGCTCTCTGTTGAACCAACTCGAACCCTTTTGATGTCTGCTGGACCAATTACTAAAGGTAGACCAAAGTCCCCGAGGACGGACGAGGCTCTGTTCCATGAATGATTCCAGAAAGATTGTGGTAGTCAAAATATAAAGAGAAATATATTTCCATTGTTGATAGTTATATATATCACTCGTAAGTTTGATTGGAACTGGAAATGGTGGCATGTTTTCTACGGCCATGGAAGCACCTGCAGGAGACTGGCTGGAGGCAGAAGTTGATGAGTTTATTCTCTTTTAAGTTTAATGGCTCTTTATATATAGAGAGACGTGAGAAGGAAAAGAAAGAATAAATGAAGAATAAAAGAGAGAGAGAGAGAGAGAGAGAGAGAGCATGAAATAAAGGAAATATAGAGAGCAGAGAGAAGGAACAAAAAGAAAAGGGAAGAATAAAGGAGAAAGAGAGGAGTGTACTATACATAAAGGAGCAAAAAGAGTCAATAACGCTAGTCTTTGAAACTTGCTTAATCCGGTTCATAAAAAAAGGGTTTTATAAAAAATAAAAAAAAAAGACAAATAGGAAGGCGAAATGTTAAAATAGTCACTGTCCGACAGTGATATGAAATTACTTTTATGTCACCATCGAATAGTAATTTCAATGTTATTATTGGACAGTGATATAAGAGTAATTTCATGTCATTGTCGGACAGTGACTGGATCAGATTATCCAATTTTAGAGAGGTTGAACTATTTTAACATTTTTTCTTCCTATTTGTCTATTTTTATTAAAACCCCTAAATGGAATTTATATAGCAACTTTTTCGCACACCATTAAATCATCAGATTAAGTAAGTTTTTTTTTTTTTTTTTTTTTTTGGGTAAACAAAAGTTTAGGAGAGGGAAAGAGGCTACTCCTAGGAGAGGGAGAGAGGCCAGGGCAAACCTATGACCTAGAGTTGGTTGGACTACGCAAGTGACCATTTTTATTTTTATTTTTCTACATTTATCCCTTCTCTCTCTCTCTCTCTCTCTCCTTTTTTTATGCTCCCTTTTAATTCTTTTCCTTCTCTCCCCTCTTTGTTTATTTTTTTCTGCATTTATCTAGTGTCTCTCCTATTTCTTTATTTTTTCTTATTTTCCTCCGCCGTTTTTTTTTTCTTCCTCTTTATTTATTCTTTCATTGTCCTTTCCACATGAAATTGTTCTTATGTAATAGTCACTAGACTATTTTAACATTTTGCCTTCCTATTTACCATTTTTTGGTAAAACCCCTTATTTTTTAAGAAACATTAGGCATTAATCATAAGAATCTTTACTAATAAGGATTTGACACCTAGAGTATTTCAGTTTGGGTTTTGATACATAGTAATCAAATTTTGTTTTAGGGTAAAGTTCCCCATTGCCTTGAAAACCATTGATTGATCAACAAGTCAACTTTATTTAGTGTGCGAGTGTGCCACTGCTAGCAATGAAAAATCCTAGCAGACTTTAAAATAGATAACTTGAGCCCCAAGTTATTGATTTCTAAACAAGCGGTTGTGAATTTGGGTGAGGAATATCTCCCAAGTAAGTTCTTTTCTTGCCTCAGATTGGTGATGACTTCACAATTTTTCATAGTACAAGATTGGTAGTTATGACTAGAATAAATGATAAGAAAGTGAAACTGTTTTTAAGCGGAACTGTGTTTCACAAGACTCAAAAGGAAAAAACCAACTCTATAAAGACAAAAAGAAGGTTGGACTCCCATTTTTGCCTGGTAGACGCTTCTGATCCGGGCTGGACTAGGTATGCATGTGCTGGACTGGACTGTCAACAACTTCAACTGTCAAGTTTCAGCTGTAAATCGATGCCAACATTCGAGTTTAGCATAGCTTTAATCTATTTCAAACCCTAATTTAATCTATAAATTCTCTTCTTGTGTCTGTAATATGTACCAAATTAAACTTTTGTACAACGTTATAACAAATCTCCTTGATGATTATAAGGAGCAAGACACAAAAATTTAATCCAAAATAAAAACTCAAGCTCTCTTGAATGTTTGCGGGAAGAAATATGTTTTTACTTATAAGATGTGTGCGCTACAAATCAGGCAAGTCTTTTACAAAGCACATTCCCCACACCCAACCCAGAGAAGAAAAAACCAGCCAATCACGAAACAATAACGCTACGGGCACCAACTTGTTTACCAACTTTTGAATACCAACACATGTGGCACATGACATGGCAACTTATGTCATTTGCCACCTCATTTATTTTAATTACATAATTTGTTATATAAATAAAAGAATTTCACACCGAAAAAAAGAAAAAAGATAAAAGAAAAAAGAAAAAGAAAAAGTAATTCTTTTATTTATATAATAAATTATGTAATTAAAATAAATGAGGTGGCAGATGACATAGGTTGCCATGTCATGTGCCACGTGTGCTGGTATCCAAAAGTTGGTAAACAAGTTGGTGCCCGTAGCGTTATTGATCACGAAATGCAGAAGCAGCCAGCAAAAGAAGTTCATATCGACTTCCTTATTCCATGCTATCTTAAACATAGATATTGCACTTCAACATATATAGGAAATCAAAGAAAATAATTATTTTATAGATGCTATCTTAATCCTTATATTCCCTTAAGAGTTAGTTCTTGGTTCTGTCACCGTTGATTTTGATCCCTTTCTTCTGGCCAGTGGACATATCCTCCGCAGAGACGCTCAAAACTCCATTTGCGTCCATATCAAAGTAAACATTGAACTTTGGGACATGCCTGGGAGCCGGAGGAATGCCATGGAGGGTGAATTCACCCAAAAAGTTATTATCTCTGGCGATTCTATTTTCACCCTCATAAATGGGGAACTTAACAGACTCTTGGTAGTCATAACGAGTAGTTACAGTTTTTGTCATCCTCACCGGAATTCTTGAGTTTCTTGGAATCACAACATTCATGAAAAGCTCGGAACTACCATCTTTCCCAGACTCAATCCCAAGTGATAGAGGGGTGACGTCTAAGAGAGTGAAGTCTTGAAGCTTCCCAGTTACGTTCCCACTCAAGGCTGCAGCTTGAACAGCGGCTCCATAAGCCACGGCCTCATCAGGATTTATGCTCTTGCACAACTCCTTACCCTTGAAAACCTCCTGCAATAGCTCTTGAACCTTGGGGATTCTAGAAGACCCACCAACAAGAACAACGTCATCGACCTCGCTTATGTCCATTTTGGCATCCTCCAAACACTTGTTAACAGGCTCCATGCACTTGTTGAAGATGTCCATGTTCAGTTCTTCGAATTTGTCGCGTGTAAAAGTTGTATGAAAATCTTCACCCTTATACCAAGAGTCAATTTCGATACCAGTGTCAAAGGAAAACGAAAGTGCCTTCTTTGCTTTCTCACACGCAATTTTGACCTTCCGAAGAGCTTTGGCGTCTCCACCAATGTCCACGTTCTGTTTTGTCTTGAATTCTTCGATGCAGTAGTTCACCATTCTGTTATCCAAGTCTTCACCGCCAAGGTGAGTATCTCCGGCAGTGGCCTTCACGTCAAAGACACCATGGCCTATGGTAAGTAGTGACACATCCAGCGTACCACCACCCCAATCAAATATCATCACATTTCTCTTTTTAAACCAACCGGCCTTCTTGTCGATTCCATAAGCGATGGCTGCAGCAGTTGGTTCGTTGATAATACGCAGCACATTTAAGCCAGCTAATTTACCAGCTTTTAATGTAGCCTGGCGCTGAGAGTCGTTGAAGTAAGAGGGGACAGTGATAACTGCCTTTTTCTCACTAATCTTTGAGCAATGGAAGGCCTCCGCAATCTCCCGCATCTTTGCCAAAACCATTGATGAGATATCTTCAGCAGCAAACAGTTTCTCTTGGCCCTTGTGTTTAATCACAATCATGGGCTTGTCAGCCTCACCTCTAATGACCTTGAATGGCCAGCGCTTGATATCACTTTGAACAGTTTCGTCACTGAATCTCCTACCAATTAACCGCTTCGCATCTGTAAATCATTCTCGTTTAGATTATGTCAGGAAACAAGTTAATTTATGGATTTATGCATAATACCCCCACTTATACAGAATTGCTTTAAAAAAAACACAGGATATATTTCTCAGTTCTAACGAAATTAACAAGGAAACAATGAACAATTATACTGTTGATCATTTTATTCTTACCAAAGATTGAGTTGGTGGGGAATCTCCCGGCTTGGTTAAATGCTTCATCACCTACTAACCTCTTACTATCAGTGAATGTAACATAAGATCGAGTTGTCCTGTTACCGTGATCGTTCACCAGGATTTCTACATGATCGGCCTGCCACGTTGCCACACATGAATAAGTTGTCCCCAGATCAATCCCAATTGCATGGTTATCTTCTGCCATTACTAATTTTCTCAATTGGCTCAAAAGCTCCAAGAGGAATGTCAAAGATTAACAAGGAAATATTAGATAAGTGCAGAAATCAGTGGAAGAAAATTTATACATGGAGAAAGTGAAAAGTCTAATAAACCAATGCTTACGCAATAGCTGATGCTTTGCCCCAGTTCAGTAAACAAAGAACATTTAGGGCCTGTCCGGTAATATTTTTGGAGAATGTTTTCTTAGAATATTTTCAGAGAATGAAAACAAGAAAACAAATTTGCATTTTCAGGAAATGAAAATGCGTCTGGTAGATTAATTAGAAAACATATTCAGAAAACAAAAACAATAAAAATGTGTCCGGTAGTACAATTTGAAATAATAATATGTGAGTTATTTTTATGAAAACGTTTCCCATGAGAATGAAAATAATTTTTTATTTTTTAGTTTTCTACAAGTACACATGAACTTGTTTTCATTTTATGAAAACATTCTCAGTGTTTTCTGCTTTTGGGCAACCGAACGTGTTTTTGCCTCATTTTTGTTCTCTGAAAATGAAAACAACCTCTTAAAACGTTACCGAACGGGGCCACTTTTTTAGATTTCGAAATGAGATAATTCCTTTCTTCGGATCTTTATCATACGTTTGTTGCTTCAAGGTCTTTTATTCCTTTCTTCTTATCTTCTTCTCCATTATTTTATTTCTTCTGCCAAAGGGTAAGGGGAGTTGCCATCCAACAGCCTTATGCGTGAAGAAACAATGCTATAGCAGCTGTCCTCTCAGCTCCCCAAATTCCTCCTCAAGACAAAGAGACAACAAAAAAGGGCAGCCCCACGTAAGTGTACCATGAAAACCCGGTCAAGTGACACATGCTCCAAAACATTGAATGTATTTTTGGTCACCACTTTAGCCCAAGGTATATCATTATTGCTCTTCTCAACACATGACATGTATTCGTAAGCATAATCCTATTTTCACAAATATAAAGCAAAGAGTTAACTATGGTTATGTTTATGGACAAACGTCAAGTGTTGAGAATGATGGTAATGGTACACATTGGGTTAAATTGGTGAGTAAAAATATTTCTCAAAAGATTTGATAAACATGGAAAGTTTGTCTCCTGCCAAAAAAATAATATATATATTCCCTCAAATAGGAGGACCCATTCTCCCCTAATAAAAGCATCTGAACCCAAAAGCAACACTACTAGTTATTTTAAACAAGAGAGGTTGGGTAACGGTGTTCATGTTTATTTGTTTAGTTTGTTGGCGAGTTCTTATTTAGTCAGTATTTTAGTTCCTTATCGAAGATTGAGTTGGCGGGGAACCTCCCAACTTGGTTAAATGATTCATCACCTAGCAACCTTTTTACTATCAATGAATGTAACATAAGATCGAGTTATCCTGTTATCCTGATTGTTCACCAAGATCTCAACATGATCAGCCTGCCAAGCTGCCACACACGATACGTTGTCCCCAGATTTATCCCAATCACATGGCTATCTTCTGCCTTTATTAATCCTCTCTACTCAAAAGCTTGAATAAGACTGTAAGATTAACAAGAAAGTTAAATAAGTGTAGGAAGCAGCTAGATTTGTAAGAAAATTTATATACAAAGGAAATGAAAAGTCTCAATGCTTACGTACTACAATTGTAAGAGCATTCACAATGAGCTCCTTAAACCACCTCAAACAAATTTTAGGGAGGAATTGGAAAAATATAACTCCAACAATGTTCCCTATCCATCTCCTAAAATAGGGAGACTTCTAGGAGCTCCTAAATTTGAGGAGAGAGAAATGACTTCTAGTGGTTCCCTTTAATTTAATGCTACTTTATTTTATGAGTATTTAAAAACCTTTAATTAATGCTAACTAGTTTGTATATTAAATTTTTTTATTTATACAGATGGACCAATTAAATAGGAGTTATAGCATTAATTTATGACTCTCTAAACTAGAGAGTAGAATTTGGAGTTAAAATTTTATAGAGAGCTCCGAAAATAGCTTTTATATGTTTTTAGCTCAATTTTAACTAAAAAAATATTTTTATCTATGTGGAGGTGAGCTCCACTTGCCACATCACCTACTCAATTGGTGAATAATGATCCATGTGTATGAAATTACAAAAATGCCCTTACCACGTCATCAAAGTTAACAGACTTTTGGATGGAGTTGATGGCAAGGGCAATCTCGGTCAAGGAATGAGAGTGGGCTGTTTTGAGTTTGGAGGTAAAGTTGAATTTGACCGGAGTTTCATGAGACATTAGTGTAATTAAGCGTAATGTAAACAACAACAAAGCCAAGCAATTTCGCACCTTTGAACAAAAAAAGAACGCAAGTACACACCAAGCCATGGACTGCTTGGTGAAAAAGACTTACACGTGGGACTATACCAAGTAAAATCTCAATTGTTTCATTGATTTATAAGCTTAACTCAAGCCTTAATACGATTTTAAATCTTTAATTACAACATTAAATTGCTCGAGGGTTGAATTAAAAAGCACAGAAAACAATGCGTAAGAAGGTCTCCAAGTAATTTTTTAAACAGGAAAGAAGACAGGGACAAAACCAAATTTTATTTTTCACAATATTTTCTGTGTTGTTGTCGTGGAAAGTTGAAATCTTGGGGGCAAAAAAACGAATGAAGTTTAAGCAAAAACAGCCATTTACATTATTAAAAAAAAAAAACAGCTACAGAAACAATAATTCCTTATAAAAACGGAAAAATCATTCCTTATAAAAAAAAAATTGCATATTTTTTAAACAAGAAAGGGGTTGGATTTTGAGTGAGAAGCTTAAGTAATTTTAAATTAGGTATCTGAAATTTTTAGACATGCTCAATGAACACCATAAAAAAATTTATACATAGTTTTAGAGAGAGAGAGAGAGAGAGAGAGAGAGAGAGAGAAGAGGGGGGAGGGGAGTGGTCCTATGCAATGTATTTTGGGGTCGGGTGGGGTTGGGGTGGGGGAGAGATAGGGAGATATGTCTCTTTTTTCTCTTATTTTTTTGTTCTTTGAAAATGATAAAAAGACTAAAATGCCCTTTAAATGGATGGAAAATTTAATGGTGTCATAGTCATGGATTTTGAAAAATTAAGGTGATATTTAGCTTAAATTTTTCTTTAAGGTGACAAATTGAAACTGAGGTATAATTTCCAGGAACATTCCTACAAAAATCCCCATTTTCTAATAATTATACTCCAGATTACAGTTTTTTTTTTCTCTCTAATTAGATTAATCAGTGATGTGGTTCTCCATAGAAAGAAAAGAAAAAAGAAAAATCCCTTATACGGTTTTTCCTCTTCCCTTTTAATTTGGCGGGATTAACGAAAAACACAAGAAAAACCCTCCGCTTCTTTTCATTTCCCTTTCTAGCTTTGTTCTTTCTTTCCACTGTTACTAGGGTTTTCGAGAAATTGTCAATGGGTTTTTCTTCAGCGTGCAGCTGCCACCTCAGGTGTCAAACAGTGGCATTTCACGGTGAATCTGTTTTGGGTAAGCCCATTATCTCTGCTTCTTACCTTTGGTTTTGTTTTCTGTAATTAATTGGCAATAATGGAGGATTTGGAATTCCATTGACTGATGAGAAAGCTGCAAACTTTCAGACTTTTGTTTTCTGTAATCGCCATATATATTCTGGTTCTGTTAACCAAGGATTAGTGGCAGAAATAGAGCCTTTTCTTTATGTTTATGATTCTTACAAAGTTGTCTTTAATATTGAAATCCGAAAATAATTTGGCATGTTTGTCTCCTCAGAATCCATCAAAGAAACCCAAAAATCCACTTAAACATAAACACAATTATATCCAGATTAGAGATTTAAAGTGGTGAAATGGTAGTAGACTCATAGTGTTGGTTGGTTATGCTAGTTTCATACTCATTATTTACAGAATTTTGTTTTCATGACCTTCATCTTTGCAGGGTGTAAGGTGCTCTTACCAAAACAAAAGGAAATCTTAGTGTTATGGAACACAAGCATAAGTTATTTGTTAAATTTAGAGAGACAGGCCAGTGGCCCACTATTAACAACACCAATATTGTCCTTAACTTAACCACCTATAAAGTCCAGTAGGTATGGAGTTTTATTACAAAAGGCCTCGATGTTATTAGGAGTGGAACCATTTATTATATGAGACTTTCTATTTTGTAAAGTTTTCGATGTGAGATCGTGTATTCTTCAATACTCCTCCTCACGTGGGATCACTTTTTAGTGGGCCACACGTGCAACCAATTCCACATCGGTCACTTTTTTTTAATTTTTTTTCCTTCTTTTTTTTAATTATTTAAAATTTGAGGTTTGTTTGATTTTGATTCAATTTGGGGTTTTTGTTTGATTTGAGTTTGTTTGATTTGGTTTCGCTATGATACCATGTTAAATTTAGAGAGACGGGCCAGCGGCCTACTACTAACAACACCGATATTGTCCCCAACTTAACCACCTACAAAGTCCAGTAGGTGTGGTGTTTTATTACAAAAGGCTTCGGTGTTATTAGGAGTGGAACGATTTATTATATGGGACTTTCTATTTTATTAAGTTTCTGATGTGGGACTCGTGTATTCTTCAATATTATTGGCTAATTCAAGTTCACAAGCTCATGTACCTTGTCCTGAGAGTATAATTGGCAGGTTTAGTAATCTTCCAGATGAGGTTTGCTCATCAAATTCTTTCATTTTTCAATTTTAAAAAACTCATTCAAGTAGGTAGCGTGTCCATAAGATTCGGAGGGCTTTATCTCCCCGTCATTGGATTTTTGGTCATTGTAATTCAGACAAGCAGGAGCAATTATAAACACATGTTGAATTCTTTCGATCAGTTCTTGGTTTATCGTGAGGATAATAAGATACAAAACTTTCGTATACGTTTGGATCTATACGAAAACTGCTTTTACAGTTCGATTTTGCATAGCGAATACAAGAGAATATTCAAGAGAGTCTTCAAATTTTAGTAAAATTATAGCTGAAATAATTGGAAAGCTATTATAACAAACTACTTAAAAAGTGTTTCCTTCAGCAATGTTCTCTATTTTATCTAATCTCTAATATTTTATTATTTCTGTAACCTCATCTCGAAACTACAAGTTCATTAAGTTTGATGGAGCTCGTTTTGCCCTCATTTTATCTAGCTAGTAATGTTTTCTTAAAATGTTTTTGTATTGCAAAAATGGAAAAATAATTTGCATTACCCATAAATATTTTATTGTTTTCTACTTGCTTATGATTTGTTTGGATTTGTGAAACTTTGATTTATTTTCTATTTGCCTATGATTTGTTTGAGTTTGTGAAACTTTGATTCATTGTTGATATTTAGACACACTACTTTAAAACACGTACCTCAGCTAATGTTTTCATGGAATTTTATTTTATTTTATTTGGGCACAATAACATAACACGCTTGTCTCGGCTTGGCTGTGTCTTTGAGTGTGCGCAACTTCCTTGGTGATATATATATAACAAAAGCAGCTGGAAGTCTTGGTCGTGCTAGATTAGAAAGCAAAAAAGGTGAGGACGAAGGGGATCACCATAAGCAAAAGTCACTCTCCCGATATTAAAAAAAATGAAAAGCAAGTCACAATGACTAGCACAAATAAATGAAAAAGGGCAGCTTGGAAAGTCTTGGTCGTGATAGAAAGCTAAAAAGGTTAGGAAGAATGCTCATGACAGTGGCCATAAAGGATAAAAACAAGAACAAATATTAAATCGTATGCATAACAAAACTAACACAGTATAGCAAAACGGGAAAACAAAAATGTTAATTTAATTTGAAAACATTTTTCGAGAACAAAAACAGTAAAATCATGTTCAGTAATAATTTGTGAAATTGTTATATACTCATTTCAAAAATTATTTGTCAGAAACCTGAACTCACATTACCCTTCATGTTCTGCCACTGACACGATTTAATTATGAGATATTTAGTGATATACCCATTCTTAGCACTAATATTATAAATAAACCCTACACCATTGAATTTCTATAAACAAAACAAAAAAAAAACCCAAAAAAATGACAACTGGCCTTATTAAATTTAATATTGATTATTAAATTATTTTGATGCCCTATTGAGTATTTTTGGTATTTTTATGAGATTTTGGGGTTGGGCTTGTTTGAAGAAATTGATGGCAGTTTTGTAATTTATAAGAAGTTAAAAGTTTCTTTGTTATGTTGTAAATGAACTTTGGGTGTGTTTCTAAAATCCATTTCATATGTGGTATTTTTATAATTTGAGCCTCTATATTGGATATAATAGTGAATCTCCCTTTAATTGTTTCTTTACTAGCACAACTAAAATGACTCACTAAAAACAAAGAGGAACAATCCTATAGCTCTATTTTTTCCCAAAACCTTAGTTTGACATATATACAAAAATGAGTCACTAAAAACACATAAAAAAAATGTGTCAGGACATAACTGGTAAATAAGTTGACTACTTCCAACTTCCAAGGGAATGAATATGAATCAAATATTTTCCAACAAGGAGATAAAATAAAATAAATTTTTTTGGAGCTGCATGGTCACTTCTCTGTGTGTTGCGAGGAAGAATTTTTCTTTTATCTTTTGGGGTCAAGTAAAGAACTTCATTGAAATACTCCCTTCAGAGTAGGAAGTGTTTGGTCCTAATTTGGCACACCCATCCAAATATCAAAAAGGCCATATCAATTTTGGATAACTACCAGCACTCTTCTTATGATTGGGCCAAAAACCTGCACGCCCAGCCTAGCCCAAGACCTGTCACCCTACGAAAATAAACTTGGGCTTCGGAAAACAAAATAAGAAATCAGCCCACAAATTCCAAAACTCAACATGGGCCTGACATGATCAAATGAAAAAGAGAAAAACCCAAAACAGAGGCAAACCCACGTGACTTCCTGACTTTGAAAAGTTAGCAATTTCAACTAGGTTGCTAATGAGTTAATGAAGGTAGGTCTTAAATCAGGCAAAAGTCTCCAGCTTTTCCAGGCAAAAGAAGATCAAAATCCCTTTTCTATATTCAGAAAAATTCTGCTCCAGAGCAGGTGCTATTTCCAAGAGATAAGCAGGCTATATTTTCTAAAGAGATAAGTAGGGTGCAGGGAGTTGTTCATCTGAAAAATCAAACTAACCATCACGGTAGATTGAAATCTCACAAGAGCAGAGAGATTAAGGTCTTTTAAAGAAAAGCAGGGAAGTGATTAACTTCTGACTATTGATAGTCTATTTTTGATAAAGATAACTTCCCTTTTATTAAAAAAATAAAGATCTTGTTTTTTAGAAAAATAAAGATAACTTCCAGTTTCAGACTAAGAGAAATAAATCATTCAAAACGAGATTTCTCTCGTTACAAATTTGGTTCAGCAAAAGCCAAATCAAGCAGAGTCTGGGTTTTTACAAATATGAAAACCTCAACAAATTTATGGAAAGCCCTGATCAAGCATAACAGGTAGCACAGTGTAGTTCCAGCTCAGTAATCCTCAAGTCCAGCCATTTCTGCCCCTTTCAGACTGAAGATGCCGCAATTTTGCCCGTTCAAAAAGCCTTCCAGGGCTTGAAATAGATTAAAGCTCTGTCAAACTCGAATGTTGGTATCGATTTACAGTTAAAACTTAGCAGTTGAAGTTGTTGACAGTCCAGTCCAGCACAGGCATACCCAGTTCAGCCCGGATCAGAAGCATTTATACAGGCAGAAATGGAAATCTAGCATTCTTTTTGTCTTTCTAGAGTTGGTATTTCCCTCTTGAGTTTTGTAAAAGGTAGTTCTGCCTAAAAACAGTTCGTTTTCTCATCATTTATTCTGGTCAGAACTATCAGTTTTACACTGTGAAAAATTGTGAAGTCCTCACCAGTCTGAGGCAAGAAAAGAACTTACTTGGGAGATATTCCTCACCCAAATTCACAATCGCTTGTTTAGAAGTCTGTAACTTGAGGCGCAAGTTATCTATTTTTAAAAGTCTGTTAGGGTTTTCATTGCTAACAGTGACACACTCACACATTAAAGAAAGTTGACTTGTTGACCAGTCAATGGTTCTCAAGGCAATGGGGAACTTCACCCTACCGTCACATAAACAAAATTAAAACGGGTGAACAATTTGGCACACCGAGTGGGACTTCTCACTATACATATTCCTAGAAACATCTTCTAAAGTATATGAATATTGGAAGTTCTAGCCAGAATCCACGCTGTGCCATGGAAAGAGACTAAGCAGCTCTCCGAGAAGGACTGGAGTCAGAAGAAAGTGATGCTAGGCAATCAGCCCATGGCAGTACCAGGAGTAGATGTTCCAGGTCTGGCTCCAGGAGGTTGAACTAGATACAGGAAGCCGTGTTTCGACAGGAGGCCATAGCACAAATGAACCAGGATACTCTGAACAACATGACAGCCATGATGCAATGACAGGTTAACAGGCAGTTCAGGAAGGACCGTGAGGCTGCTATTGCTAGAATTCCAAACCCAGATGTTGTGGTCCAGCAGCTAGACCTCCCTCACGGACCTCCACCAAGACTAGCATGGCCATACTACGAGAACCCTCTCATCGCACAGATAGCTGGAATACCAGGACACGGAGAGATCCAAGCCGGACAGAAGGGAGGAGCCCTTCCCATCCAAGAGCACGAGGTTCCAGTTCGGCCAGAAGGCCTTGCACCAGTTCAGGTCCCCTAGAATCAGCCAGAACCTCCACCTCTTCCACAACCTGTGGCCCTACGTGATCAGCCCTTGGCATTTATGCCTGAGCAACCAGTTGTGTTGCCCTATAGACCCAGAAGGATGGACCCCAATCCATTCCTTCTATCAGTCAGAGGCAGGAGAGGCAGAGGGAAAGTTAACCCATTTGCCAACAGTGACATGAATAGATCGGGAGCAAACTGGAGGAACTATCCTGACTTCGAAGAAAAGGAAGAACACAGAGAGGAAGTTCTGCCCAGGCCATTCAGAATGGAGCACAGGGTTGAGAACAACCAGCCAAAACAGGGGCGGAATCCGCATCCTGTCAATGCTTGAAATGACATGGGGGCACTTTAGAGAATGATCAGGGAGATGATGGAGCCTAAAGCCAGAAGAAGAGAAAAGCCCACCTACAGAAAGCCATATCCGGGCTATATTGATCAGATACCTCTATCTCCGGGTTTTAAAGTACCAAACTTCATCTTGTTCAACGGAGAAGACCCCCATGCTTCTTTAGTTGAGCATATAGGCAAATTCTCTGTCCAGTGCATAGTCATAGAAAATAACCCTCTGTTAAAACTGAGGCTTTTTGGAAATTCTCTCTTTGGACAAGCCTTCACTTGGTATACTAGCCTACCAGCCAATTCTGTTTAAACCTGGGAACATATGGAAAATGTTTTCCATGACCACTATTTTAGGATCCAGCCAGAAGTCACCATCAGTGATCTTGCTGCCCTCAAACAGAGTGAAGAATCCCTATGGAAGAAAGCTCAAGATGAAATGCCGAATCCCTATGGAAGAAAGGCACCTCATCCAGATGGCTCAAACCGCCCTTAAAATCTCCCTGAGAAAGAGATTTGATGGGATGCTGTTTGGAGATCTGGCAGAACTGGCAGACAAAGCATCTAAATATGAAGAGCTACTCAGGGAAGAACAACATAAAACGAACTCTTCCAATGGCATATACTACAAAACCATTTCTTCTTCAGTACATCTGGTTGAGGTAGAGTCAGAAGAAGGCACAGAAGGCTTGGAAGAAAGAGAAGTTGCAGTAGCAGAGATGGCAAAATTAAAACATCCCATCAGTTGCAAGCTTTTACAAAGCCACCAAAGGACCAGAAGCCATCACCATTCACAGGAGGGTTTGTTCCAAACAAACCAATTCAGAATAAGGTCTATTCCTTCGATCTAACCAAGGTCGATGCTTTGTTTGATGAGATGCTGCTACAAAAGGCAATAGAGACACCCCACAGATTGCCCAAGCTAGAGGAACTCAAGGGTAGACAATATTGTAGGTGGCACAACTCTTGAAACCACACCACCAACAATTGTGTTGTTTTCAGAGATGTCATACAGGAAGGAATAACAGCATGAAGGCTAAAACTGGTGGAGAAACCTCCCTCAGTTACAATAGATCATTTTCCCCAACCTCAAGTCAACATGGTCAACTTAAATTGGCCAGAACAGAAGAAAGACAAATCGGCAATAGAGGCTAGCTCCAGCAAAGGCAGAAGAGTCACAAAGGAGGCTAATCAATGGCCAAAGGCAACCATCTCAGCTGGGGTAGTACTGTGCAGTAAGTGCAAGTGTGAAAGTGAGTTAGAAGTGACTATGGACAGGTAGAGTCAGCCTGCACCAAGCTTTTTTGACAAGATTGGAACATTATACCAATAGAGCCCAGTTTCGGCTCTATCTAAAGACAGAGCCAGACATAAGGACTATCTAAGGCCTGCTCAGCGCAACAAAAGAATGACAGAGCAACCAAAGAAAGAAATACAAATTAAGATGCCCAAAAATGAAAAGCCCTTAGTAACTATCATAGAAGGCAGATGGTATTATGTTGGAAAGAGCGGTAGACCAACTCTGGAGTTAACCAAAACTAAGAAGATGAGAGTTTAAAGGCAATACTGCACCTTTCTCAGAAACAAGAATGACATACAGGTACTTTTAGAGACCAGTTCTGCCAGAAGAGGGAAGAATCCTAAAGCAGCTCCTTAGGCAGATCAAACAACGCATCAACCACAAGAGCTGATGAAGGCAGAATATCCAGGTAGACCTTCCATCCACCCTACCTCATCCTCAGTCAATCAGCTTGAACCTTCACAAATACAGGGTGAATTCAAGCCTATTACAGTGGAAGGACAAGAAGACTGGACTGAAGAATACGAAGAGGAGTAGTTAGACTATGAACCATCTGCAGAAGACCAGAATGGGCTCCTCGAAACAGGAGAACAAGAGGATTGGACAAAAGAGTATGGGGAAGAACAGATGGAGTATGATGGAGAACTAGATGAAGAAACTGAGGCTTTTGGTGCCGAATCGAAGAGCCTGTTGCAGGGGGATCTAGGCATTAACATGGTGTTCATCCTGCTAGAAAAATTTAGGGCAGCAAAAGGTCAAGAAAACACTCTGGAAGGAGACGTGTTCTCCCAGGAAAGTTTTGATTGCAGATTGGCAGAAGTAGAAGAGGCGCCAGAACAGCCAGCACCAACTGCCGAAACAGGCGGAATTGCCATGAAATTGGCTGCAGAGCAGCTATGCTTTTCCAATACAACCAAAGAGATGGCCAATCACCTCAGACCTCTGTTCATAACAGCAAACTTCGGGGGTATTCATATTCCCATAGTAATGGTAGATGGAGATGCAGCCATCAATCTTCTACCTCACAGATTGTTGAGCAAGATGGGTAAAACAGAGAATGATCTAATTCCAACCCGATTGACGGTCACCAACTTTGCTGGGAGCATCACTAAAACTCATGGAATCCTGGATGTGGACGTCATATATATAGTTGGAACTAAAGAGCTAAAGCTTGCATTTTTTGTAGTAGACACCACTTCTACCACTTACAATGCATTACTTGGTAGGGACTGGATCCACCAAAATTTATGTGTTCCTTCCACTCTGCATCAGCAACTAGCCATTTGGAATGAAGAAGGTTTCATGGAGATAGTAGAGGCTGATCCACGACCATTTCTGCCCTCTGCCATGTGTTTTGAGGTACGGTATTATCATGATGACCATGGTCCTTTCACATTCTTTGGAGTCAACCAGTATGGCCTCCCCCCATGATTTCACGGCCCAAAGACTCATTGAAGATGGTCTAGCCAGTTCTCTAGAGGACTGGAATAGAGCTTTTGTTATAAACCTTTAGAACTCTGATGTTTAATCTCAATCAACAAGAAAAGGATCGAGCTGCAACAATCTGATCCATTACAAAAATATTATTGATGTATTGGGAAGAAATGAAGCTCTTTATGCAGAATCCAGCCATCAATATGGCAGAATTCACCCATGAGAGCACTGAAGAACAAGAAGAGAGTTTGCAGAAGGAAGTACTAGATTTTGCACCAGCAGCACTAGATGACTCTTTACCAGAAGTGGAAGATCTATTGCTGGAGATA
This sequence comes from Prunus dulcis, assembly GCF_902201215.1. NCBI lineage: Eukaryota > Viridiplantae > Streptophyta > Magnoliopsida > Rosales > Rosaceae > Prunus > Prunus dulcis. Next base: position 12,434,121 of record NC_047656.1, on the reverse strand, counting down.
AACTTAGGGACAGAAGAGGATCCAAGACCCACTTTCATTAGTGCACTGTTGAAAGAACCACTCAAGTGTGAAATCATTGCACTTTTGCATGATTTTAGAGACCGTTTTGCTTGGCATTATCATGAGATGCCTGGATTAGACAGAAAACTGGTAGAACACAAACTGCCAATCAAAGAAGGCTACCTTCTAGTCAAACAGGCCAGAAGAAGAATGTCTATGGAGACAGAACTGAAAGTTAAAGAAGAAATAGAAAGACTGGTCATGGCAGGATTCATCAGACCAGCCATTTATGCCTATTGGTTAGCCAATATTGTGCCAGTTTTGAAGAGAAAAACTGGGGCAGTTAGGATCTGCATGGATTATAGGAATCTGAATGAAGCATCTCCCAAGGATGAGTATCCTATGCCAATGGCAGATATGCTAGTAGATGGAGCTGCTCATAACCAAATGATATCTTTCATGGATGGCAATGCAGGATACAATCAGATTATGGTAGCAGAAGAAGACATCCATGAGACAGCCTTCATGTGCCCAGGACATATAGGTGCTTTTGAATACACTGCAATGCATTTTGGTTTAAGAAATGCAGGAGCCACTTATCAAAGAGCAATGAATTCTGTTTTTCATGATATAATAAGGCATTCTCTTGAGGTATATATAGATGATGTGGTGATTAAATCCATAGAAGAAGAAGATCATGTATCAAATCTAAAAAGGGCAGTCCTAAGAATGAGACAACATAAGTTGAAAATGGATCCCAAGAAGTGTGTTTTTGGAGTTCAAGTAGGAAATTTCTTGGGTTTCTTGGTCCACCAAAGGGGGACAGAATTGGTAGATTTGAGATGTAGTGTTTGATTTTCTCAAAAGCTTGCTGGCGCTGTTCCTCCCACTTAAAAGTCTGTTCTTGCTTGAACCTTAACAAGAAAAAGAAAGGCTAGATTTTTCCTGCAGAATTGGATATGAATCTTCTTAGAAAGTTAATTTTTCCTAGTAGAAAGAGGCAGACTGCTTAAACTCTATGTTTCTGCATTAGAAGTGTCCATTGGGAGTCTGCTAGTTCAAGATAACAAGAAAGGAAAAGAACATGCCGTCTACTATCTGAGCAGAACTTTGACAGAAGTAGAAAGGAAATATTCTACAACTGAAAGACTTTGTCTAGCCTTATACTTCACCGTTGTGAAACTCAGACACTACATGCTGCCATTCACCATCTACATCATTGTCAAGACAGACCTAATCAAATACATGTTAACAAGGCCAATGTTTAGAGGCAGAATTGGCAAATGGACTCTGGCTTTGACAGAATTTGCTTTCAGATATGTTCCTCAGAAAGCTGTCAAAGGACAAGCGGTAATAGATTTCCTAGCAGATCATTCATGGGAAGAGATTGAAAACATGGATTCCTTGGATATAGCAAATGCAGATCTATTGACTAGAGCTCATACTTGCCTTAACAATCCCATCTATTCAGTTCACCTCACACCTTGGAAACTATACTTTGATGGATCAAAGACTGATGTAACCTCTGGGCATGGATTGTTTTGGAAGAGCCACTGGGGATCAGACACTGTTATTCTTTCCAGTTAGATTTCCAATGCACCAACAACAGGGCAGAATATGAAGCTCTAATCATTAGCCTCGAAATGCTGGTAGAATTAGGAATCCAGTCTGTAGAAATCTTGGGAGATTCTATGCTTGTGCTAAAACAGATTGCTGGAGAATACAAGTGTCTAAACCCTTTTCTAGTTGTTTATCTAGTGGCAGCCAGAAATCTTTTGACAGAATTCAGGGAAGCTACTTGGGAACATATCTCAAGAGAGGAAAACTTTGCAGCCAATGAAATGGCTCAGATAGCAAGAGGGGTACAAATGCCTGAAAATTGTGTGCAAAGGATCATCAAGGTAGGAAAGAAAAGTCTACCATCTGTTTTGACCAGAGGAATGGAGGTAGATGCCAATTCTGCCATAATCACTGAAGATGATTGGAGAACTGCCATCATAAATTACTTGCAGTATCCGACCCTGCCTTTTGAAAAAAGAGTCAGAATCATGGCTTTAAATTGCCTTATGTGGACTGGAGATTTGGTCCGGAAAAGCAAAGATGAGGTACTTTTGAGGTGCCTGGGAAAGAAAAAGTATATGAAGGTCATGGGAGAAACCTATGAAGGAATCTGTGGAGCTCATCAAGGTGGAAGGAAAATATGTTGGTTAATTAGAAGGTATAGCTACTTCTGGCCAACCATGATGAAGGATTGCATTGACTATTCCAAGGGATGTGAGGCTTGTTAAAGGCATGGTCCAATCCAGCAGGCTCCTTCTGTCCCCATGAACCCAGTGGTTAAGCCATGGCCATTCAGATGATGGGCAATGGATCTCATTGGCAAAATCTATCCAGCCAGTAGCAAACAACATTATTTCATAATTGTAGCTACAGACTATTTCACCAAATGGGTGGAAGCCAAACCTATTAAGTCCACTACATCTCAAGAGATCATCACCTTCATAGAAGAGCAGATTATACAAAGGTTTGACATTCCAGAATCAATCACAACTGACAGGGGATCTTCCTTCATATATGGAGAAATGCTAGATATGGCAAAGACATTCAAATTTAAGCTACTCCAATCCACTCCTCATTATGCTCAAGCTAATGGACATGAGAAAAATCCATTAGCTTGAGCATAATGAGGTGATCATCAACATTATTAGGAAAATGCTTGAGAAAAATCCAAAGCAATGACATGAGAAGCTATCAGAAACTCTGTGGGCATATAAGACTTCAAAGAGAGAAGCAACTGGCATGACCCCATATGCTCTAACTTATGGTCATGATGCAATTCTTTCTATGGAAATAGCAGTCCAATCTCTCATAATTGCTCACCAACACAATTTGACTGGAGAACACTACTCTCAAGCCATGCTGCTAGAATTGGAGGGATTAGATGCAAGTAGAATTGATATCCTCAACAAACTCTTAGCAGGGAAACAGGCTATCTCAAGGGCTCACAACAAAAGAGTTAAATGCAAGAATTTTGAAGAGGGAGAAATAGTCTGGAAAGCAATTATGCCCCTTGGAACACACATAGATGGTTATGGAAAGTGGTCACCTATATGGGAAGGTCATTTCATAATTAAGTAAATCCTTGGATTGGGAGCACACAGATTACAGGATCGAGATGGAGACATCCATGCAGCACCAATCAATGGAAAGTCGTTGAAAAAGTTCTATCCAACTATGTGGGATTAACAGGCAGTACAAACGGATCTCGGGAATGAAAAAGAAAAGGATAGAGCTGTTGTTTAAATTCTTAGAGATGTGCTTTAAAATTTACTTTGGTGTATTTCTGCCCTTTTTTCGTTTTATTTTAGGCTAAAGAAATCGAAAATGCAAAGTTCCACAAAATAATTAGGATTTCTATTTAAATATAGTCATTTTTATGACTAATTGTTTATTACATTCAGAATCTAAGATTAAAACCCTAACTTCCTAAGGGTTTCTTGCAAACTGGTTTTCTTGATAGAGAGTTCTTTTCGAAGCAGCACCCCCTGGTGGATTGAAGCCTCTACAATCTCCCAAGCTGGCTTGGAGGCTGAAACCATGTTCTGCACAAGAAAGTTGGCCTTGGTCTTGGAACTCAGGCTAGCCCTGAGCTTGTTCTGCACCTTCCTACATTCTGCTAATTGCTTTTGCAGCTCTTTAATCTGCTTCTCCAGCTTATCTGCAGTGGTCTTGGCTTCTTTGTATCCTGCAACCATTTGGTCTAGTTCTGCCTTCTGTTTTGCGTAATCAGCCAAGTTGGCTTCATGAGTAGCCTTGCATAACTCAGAAGTTTTGATGGTGGGCTTGAGAGCATATCTCTAGCCAAGCCAAGGCTCATCTCAAGAATAGGCTTGGAGGCCATGTTCTGTCTGTGCAGTAGGTCCAGATCCTCCATCAGTTAGTCAACCACTTCTCTATTCTCGTCCAGTTCTAGCTCAGTGGACTGCCAGATCTTCACCCTATCCATTGCTTCATCCACCGCCTTGGACTTGGCCTTACCAGGAGTGGAGCTGAGTTTCTCAAGTCTATCCAGTTGGGCATCTAAGTACATAGCTTCAAACTCTGCCAATTTCGGATCAGCAAAGGAGGTCGTAGTAGTTGAACATGAAAGAGAATGGATAGGCATCTGCAGAGAAAGATTGTAAGTCAGCACCAGGCAGAATTAGAAAAGAAAGAAAGTCAAAACCAATAAAACTTACCGCTACGATGGGAGGTTTCAGAGGGCTGGTCACCACTGCGAAAACCTCAGCAGCTCTGGGCACTTCTACCTGGAAATACGAATGATTAGAAAGCAAGGATAGGACAAAATTGCAGAAAGCAGACAGAGATAAAATAAGAGCAGAAAACTATCGTAAAACCAGGACCAGCAGCAGCAACCTCCACTCCAGGATCTGGGGCTATAACAAGTGGTTCTACCTACTCAACAGGCTCTGATGCAGATTGCTCTGCTTGTTCCTCAGGTGCCAGAACAGCAGTGGAGTGCTCTACCTCTGCATCCTCGAAAAGGGCCAACTCCGAGCTAGTTATTTCTGTCCTTAGGGTTTCTTGCTGCTTCTGCACCAAATAGATGCTCTTTGCAATCACTTCAGTAGGAATCTCCTCCTACAGATAGACAGAAGTTAGAACACAAGAATAAAACAAAACAAAATTGCTGTTATAATAAGAAAACGAGACTCACCTCCTCTTCCAATGCCTTTGTTTTTTCTTGGGTTATTTCTTCTTCTCGCTCTTTCTCCTGCTCCACTGCCTCAAAAGCCTCTCTTAACTTTTCATATGTTCCAGAGGTGTTGGTAGGAGCTGCTACAGATTCTGTTGCTACGTATTCTGTCACTGCTATCTTCCTAAGCCTTTTTGACTTAGTAGGAGAAGAATAAGGACTTTCAGCTGCAAAGAACTTGTAGTAAATCATTAGAACATGAGCTGAATTGAATAAAACATAGCAGAATAGAATCGAAAAACCTCAAGCTCTCAAGATTTACTTGAAGTTTCAGACTGGACAGCATTGTCCTGGGCTGGAGCAGCCTCCTTTCTTTTGTTCCTTCTGGCAGAAGGAGTTGCCTCAACAGTTGGCTGTTCTGCCAGTGTTTCACGTTGATCTTCTTCATCCCCAAAGGGGAGCTCCAAGTCTCCAGCAGCTATGACAGAAGTAACTGCACAGGAAGCAAACAAGTCAAAAGTCAATCCAGTAGAGAAAGACTGAAAAGACAATTTAGAAGCTTACCAATCACTTCTTCAGCTTGGACAGGCTGACCTCCAATATTCTTTGTAATGGAAGGATCTGGTACAGAAAGAACCGAATGTTAAACACCATCACATGTGCAGGATAAAATAAAGTATAGAAGGAACGAAAGGAAAGAGGCAGAATTATGGATCTACCTTCAATCACTTGTGCATTGATGTCCTTGATCATCTGCACCATGAATTGCTTGGCTTCTACCCCCGCGTTGACCGTCCAAAAGTCCCAGCCATCAAAGAGCACTTGAAGGGCAGTACTTGAGGCAGGCAGGCCTTGGAATCTGGCTTTTCACCAAGCATCGAACTCGGCAAAACTGCATGAATTAAGTTCCCAAGATGGATAAAGAGCATCTGCACTATTGCTTATCTTGTTCACCGCACACCTGGCGTCCTTATGCACTTCCAGATAATCCAAATCCCTCCAGGAGGTGGCCCGATTGCAACTTCTGTATGATTTGAGCGGAATAAGCTGAGGGCAGTCGATTTGTCTTGCGCAGAAGTTAAGATGATAAACTTCTGCCCCTAAATGATAATTTGGAGGCTTTCCACCTCCATGGGGTAGGTCTCTCGGCAGGGTTACACTCAGGAATTTCTTCCTAAAGTCTGTCCAAGCAGTTTCTTCTTCTGGCTCATTCTCAAACAACCTGTATCCGGGCTGGAACCAAGGATATGTTCTTCTGATCACCACCTGCCACTGAGCTACAGATCTCTTAGTGCAATGCCTGAAGAACATTAGGTACTCCTCAATGGAACGCTTGGACACTTCTGCCGACACTAAGGGAAGAGCAAGAACTTGGTCTTCAGGCAGAGCTATATCCGAAAATTTCAACTCTGGGAAATTGACTTGCAGCCAAATTCGGATCATCTAGAACGCACCAGGAGCAGACAGGTTCAAAGGGTTCTCCAAAGTAGCAGTGTGCAGGTTCTTGAACAAATGAGCCAGAACTGTGGGTCCAAGCCCTACGTCAGTGTGGTTGTGCAGAGCTTCTGCCAGATGCCTGTACTTAAGCAGAACTGCCGACGAGCAGTTTGGGAAAATAAACCTATTTAGCTAGTATAAGAGGAACAACCTGTGCTGCTGATCCTTGTCCTTCTCGGTACTGAATTTCTTCAGGTAGTTGGAGAAAGAGCAGTTCTGGTTAATGGTGGCTGGAGATGTGGTGAAAGGCTTTACTAGTTTTTCTTGATTCTTCCTCCTCTGGTAATCACCAATTGCATTCACAGGTCTTCCATGGGGTCTGAACCCAAAAATATGAGCCATATCCAACAGAGTTGGAGTCATTAGGCCCAGGAGGAAGTCAAAAGTGTTGCTGGCAGAATTCCAGAAACACAGAGTAGTAGCCAAAAGGTTTTCATCCCCGTTTATCGACTGCTTGGATAGAAGAATGGTGTCATATATGCCAGCCCTCTTCTAGTGAGCTCCATACCTAGGAAGGAGCCTGTCAATCCAGTCAGCCCACTTCACTAGACTATTCCTCACTTCACTAGAAGGAAAAGAGCGGCTCAGGTTCTTACTGACCCAAGTATGGGATGCCAGAGCAGAAGAACTCTGAAAACACAGAGGAGCTTCAGGGTCACCCTTGAACAATTCTGCCATTTCAGCAGGAACATGACCAAACCAGTGGGGGCCTAGAACCAAGGTGTTTTCGAAAAGGTGAATGACATTTTCATCCATATTCTTTTGGGCAAAAGGGTGAAGCTTGCTACGGCCCTCTATGGCATGATTATAAATGCCATCTCCGGTAAGATAAGCAGGAGACCATGAAGAAGATGAACCCTCGGCACGAGTGTTTGGAGAAGCCATTTTTTAAATTTTGAGCTGGAATAGGAGGAGTCAAACTGAAAGAAGGCAGGGTTTGTTCAAAGAAAAGTTATGAGAAATCTAAAAGAAGTCGAAGCTTGGAGGAGTTAGGTTGAACTGGAGCTGAGGTTTTAAATTTCCTTAAAAGGGCTCGAAATCGTGGGAAAAAGAAGACAAGACGTCACCTGATAATGACTAGCTAGTAACTGACCAATTTCCCACAAAGTCTAGTTCACAGTAGGCAAACGTGGCAGACGTGGGCTAACGGAAGAAAATGGCGCGCACAAATTAATGGCCAAATCATTAAGTCTGGAACCGTTCCAGAACAATTCAGACTTATGGGGCATTGTTTGGGCCTAATTTGGCACACCCAGTCCAAATATCAAAAAGCCCGTATCAATTTTGGTCAGCCACCAACACTCTCCTTATGATTAGGCCAAAAACCTGCACGCCCAGCCCAGCCCAAGACCTGTCAATCTACGAAAATAAACTTGGGCTTCGGAAAACAAAATAAGAAATCAGCCCACAAGTTCCAAAACTCAACATGGGCTTGACATGATCAAATGAAAAAGAGAAAAACCCAAAACAGAGGCAAACCTACGTGACTTCCTGACTTTGAAAAGTCAGCAATTTCAAATGGGTTGCTAAGGAGTTAATGAAGGCAGGTCTTAAAACAGGCAAAAGTCTCCAGCTTTTCCAGGCAAAAGAAGATCAAAATCCCTTTTCTATATTCAGAAAAATTATGCTCTAGAGCAGGTGCCATTTCTAAGAGATAAGCAGGCTATATTTTCTAAAGAGATAAGTAGGGTGCAGGGAGTTGTTCATTTGGAAAATCAAACTAACCATCACGACAGTTTGAAATCTCACAAGAGCAGAGAGATTAGGTTGTCTTTTAAAGAAAAGCAGGGAAGTGATTGACTTAAGACTGACTATTGATAGTCTATTTTTGATAAAGATAACTTCCCTTTTCTAAAAAATAAAGATTTTTTTTTTATAGAAAATTTGCCGCCCATTTTAATATATACCCACTCCAGCATTTCCTATAAATATGAGAGGAGGTGAACAGATCAAAGGATCAAACAACCAAAAAATCAATCAAAGACAAAAACTCAAAATGATCACTTGATCTCAAAGAACCTTCAAACAAACTGAAGCAACCAAAACCTCATCGAGCCACAAGAGAGAAGCCAGCTACAAATCAAAACTTTCAGTTTCAGACTTAGAGAAATAAGTCATTCAAAATGAGATTTCTCTCGTTACAAATTTGTTCAACAAAAGCCAAATCAAGCAGAGTCTGGGTTTTTACAAATATGAAAACCTCAACAAATTTATGGAAAGCCCTGATCAAGCATAACAAGTTAGCACAGTGCAGTTCCAGCTCAGTAATCCTCAAGTCCAGCCATTTCTACCCCTTTCAGACTGAAGAGGCCGCAATTCTGCCCGTTGAAAAAGCCTTCCAGGGCTTGAACTAGATTAAAGCTCTGCCAAACTTGAACGTTGGTATTGATTTACAGTTAAAACTTAGCAGTTGAAGTTGCTGATAGTCTAGTCCAGCACAGGCATACCCAGTCCAGCCCGGATTAGAAGCATCTATCCAGGCAGAAATGGAAATCTAGCATTCTTTTTGTCTTTCTAGAGTTGGTTTTTCCCTTTCGAGTTTTGTGAAAGGCAGTTCTGCCTAAAAACAGTTCGTTTTCTCATCATTTATTCTGGCCAGAACTACCAGTTTTATACTGTGAAAAATTGTAAAGTCCTCACCAGTCTGAGGCAAGAAAAGAACTTACTTGGGAGATATTCCTCACCCAAATTCACAATCGTTTGTTTAGAAGTCAGTAACTTGAGGCACAAGTTATCTATTTTTAAAAGTCTATTAAGATTTTCATTTCTAACAGTGGCACGCTCGCACACTAAAGAAAGTTCACTTGTTGACCAGTCAGTGGTTCTTAAGGCAATGGAGAACTTTACCCTACCATCACAGGAACAAACATAAAACGGGTGAACAGGAAGAAAGGTTGTGCCACTCATATCTCCTCATCCAATCGTGCTGCGATTCCATATTCTTAGTGAGAGAGAATGCATTTTAATATTTGAGTATGTGGATATATTATTTTCATTTAGCTGTATAAAAGCCAATTGATGGTGTTCATGGACTAATAATAATAGTTTGCCTTTTAATTAGCTTTTATTTAGTGTTATTTATCTTCAGTTGGTTGGAGGAGATCTCAGGTTCTACTCATAGACGACTGATGAGGTGAGAGTGATATATATTTGCGATGATGAGTTTGGTATCTAGTTGTGATTTATTGTGGGTGTATTGGACAGTTGTGTGAATCTATTGACCTGTTATAAAATTACCTTGTAAATATGTTTCTATCGTTTGTATGTAAAAAAAAAAAAAGAAAAAAAAGAAGAAGAAGATAAATTGCATTAATTTAATCTATAAATTATCTTCTTGTTTCTGTAATATGTACCAAATTAAACTTTTGTACAACGTTATAACAAATCTCCTTGATGATTATAAGGAACAAGACACAAAAATTTAATCCAAAATAAAAACTCAAGCTCTCTTGAATGTTTGCGGGAAGAAATATGTTTTTACTTATAAGATGTGTGCGCTACAAATCAGGCAAGTCTTTTACAAAGCACACTCCCCACACCCAACCCAGAGAAGAAAAAACCAGCCAATCACGAAATGCACAAGCAGCCAGCAAAAGAAGTTCATATCGACTTCCTTATTCCATGCTATCTTAAACATAGATATTGCACTTCAACATATATAGGAAATCAGAGCAAATAAGTATTTTATAGATGCTATCTTAATCCTTATATTCCCTTAAGAGTTAGTTCTTGGTTCTGTCACCGTTGATTTTGATCCCTTTCTTCTGGCCAGTGGACATATCCTCCGCAGAGACGCTCAAAACTCCATTTGCGTCCATATCAAAGTAAACATTGAACTTTGGAACATGCCTGGGAGCCGGAGGAATGCCATGGAGGGTGAATTCACCCAAAAAGTTATTATCTTTGGCGATTCTATTTTCACCCTCATAAATGGCGAAGCGAGCAGACTCTTGGTAGTCATAACGAGTAGTTACACTTGTTGTCATCCCCACCGGAATTCTTGAGTTTCTTGGAATCACAACATTCATGAAAAGCTCGGAACTACCATCTTCCCCACACTCAATCCCAAGTGATAGAGGGGTGACGTCTAAGAGAGTGAAGTCTTGAAGCTTCCCAGTTACGTTCCCACTCAAGGCTGCAGCCTGAACAGCGGCTCCATAAGCCACGGCCTCATCGGGATTAATGCTCTTGCACAACTCCTTGCCCATGAAAAACTTCTGCAATAGCTCTTGCACCTTGGGGATTCTAGAAGAACCACCAACAAGAACAACGTCATTGACGTCGCTTATGTCCATTTTGGCATCCTTCAAACACCTTTTCACAAGCTCCATGCACTTGTTGAAGATATCCATGTTCATTTCTTCGAATTTGTCCCGGGTGAAAGTTGTATTAAAATCTTCACCGTTATACCAAGAGTCGATTACAATATCAATGTCAAAGCAAAATGAAAGTGCCTTCTTTGCTTTCTCACACACGGTTTTGGCCTTCCTAAGAGCTTTCGGGTTTCCACAAATGTCCACCTCATTTTTTGTCTTGAATTCGTCGACGCAGTAATCCACCATTCTGTTATCCAAGTCTTCACCTCCAAGGTGAGTGTCTCCGGCAGTCGCCTTCACGTCAAAGACACCATGGCCTATGGTTAGTAGCGACACATCCAATGTACCACCACCCCAATCAAATATCATCACGTTTCTCTTATTAAACCAACCGGCTTTCTTGTCGATGCCATAAGCTATGGCTGCAGCAGTTGGTTCGTTGATAATACGCAGCACATTTAAGCCGGCTAATTTACCAGCTTTTAATGTAGCCTGGCGCTGAGAGTCGTTGAAGTAAGAGGGGACAGTGATAACTGCCTTTTTCTCACTAATCTTTGAGCAATGGAAGGCCTCCGCAATCTCCCGCATCTTTGCCAAAACCATTGATGAGATATCTTCAGCAGCAAACAGTTTCTCTTGGCCCTTGTGTTTAATCACAATCATGGGCTTGTCAGCCTCACCTCTAATGACCTTGAATGGCCAGCGCTTGATATCACTTTGAACAGTTTCGTCACTGAATCTCCTACCAATTAACCGCTTCGCATCTGTAAATCATTCTCGTTTAGATTATGTCAGGAAACAAGTTAATTTATGGATTTATGCATAATACCCCCACTTATACAGAATTGCTTTTAAAAAAAACACAGGATATATTTCTCAGTTCTAACGAAATTAACAAGGAAACAATGAACAATTATACTGTTGATCATTTTATTCTTACCAAAGATTGAGTTGGTGGGGAATCTCCCGGCTTGGTTAAATGCTTCATCACCTACTAACCTCTTACTATCAGTGAATGTAACATAAGATCGAGTTGTCCTGTTACCGTGATCGTTCACCAGGATTTCTACATGATCAGCCTGCCACGTTGCCACACACGAATAAGTTGTCCCCAGATCAATCCCAATTGCATGGTTATCTTCTGCCATTACTAATTTTCTCGATTGGCTCAAAAGCTCCAAGAGGAATGTCAAAGATTAACAAGGAAATATTAAATAAGTGCAGAAACCAGTGGAAGAAAATTTATACACGGAGAAAGTGAAAAGTCTAATAAACCAATGCTTAAGCAATAGCTGATGCTTTGCCCTAGTTCACTAAACAAAGCACATTTACTTTTTTAGATTTCAAAATGAGATAATTCCTTTCTTCTGATCTTTATCATACGTTTGTTGCTTTAAGGTCTTTTATTCCTTTCTTCTTATCTTCTTCTCCATTATTTTATTTCTTTCTTCTGCCAAAGGGTAAGGGGAGTTGCCATCCAACAGCCTTATGCGTGAAGAAACCATGCTATAGCAGCTGTCCTCTCAGCTCCCCAAATTCCTCCTCAAGACAAAGAGACAACAAAAAAGAGCAGCCCCACATAAGTGTACCATGAAAACCAAGTGACACATGCCCCAAAACATTGAATGTATTTTTGGTCACCCCTTTAACCCAAGGTATATCATTACCACTCTTCTCAACACATGACACGTGTTCATAAGCATAATCATACTTTCACAAATATAAAGCAAAGAGTTAACTATGGTTATGTTTATGGACAAGCGTCAAGTGTTGAAAATGGCGGTGAGGGTACACATTGGGTTAAAGTGGTGAGTAAAAATATTTCTTAAAAGATTTGATAAACATGGAAAGTTTGTCTCTTGCCAAATATATATATATATATATATATATTCCCTCCAATTGGAGGGCCCATTCTCCCCTAATATAAAGCATCTGAACCCAAAAGCAACACTACTATTTAGTTTAAACAAGAGAGCTTGTGGAACGGTGTTCATGTTTGTTTGTTTATTTTGTTGACGAGTTCTTATTTAGTTATTAATATTTTGATTCCTTATCGAAGATTGAGTTAGCGGAGAACCTCCCAACTTGGTTAAATGATTCATCACCTACCAACCTCTTTACTATCAGTGAATGTAACATAAGATCGAGTTATCCTGTTATCGTGATCGTTCACCAGGATCTCAACATGATCAGCCTGCCAAGCTGCCACACACGAATAAGTTGTCCCCAGATTTATCCCAATCGCATGGCTATCTTCTGCCATTATTAATTTTCCCTGCTCAAAAGCTTGAATAAGACTGTAAGATTAACAAGGAAATTAAATAAGTGTAGGAAACAGCTAGAAAAGTCTCAATGCTTACGTACTACAATTGTGAGAGCATCTACAGTGGACTTCTTAAACCACTTCCTTAAACAAATTTTAGGGAGGAATTGGAAAAATATAACTCCAACAATGTTCCCTATCCATCTCCTAAAATATGGAGACTTCTAGGAGCTCCTAAATATGATGAGGAGAGAGAAATGACTCCTAGTGGCTCTCTATAATTTAATGCTACATTATTTTATGAGTATTTTAAACCTTTAATTAATGCTAACTATTTTGTATATTAATTTTTTTTTCTTATAGAGATTGACCAATTAAATAAGAGTTATAGCATTTATGACTCTCTAAACTAGAGAGTAGAATTGGAGTTAAAATTTTATAGAGAGCTCATAAAATAGCTTTTATATGTTTTTAGCTCAATTTTAACTAAAAAAATGTTTTTATCTATGTGGAGGTGAGCTCCACTTGCTACATCACCTATTCAATTGGTGAATAATGATCCATGTGTACGAAATTACAAAAATGCTTTTGCCACGTCATCAAAGTTAATAGACTTTTGGATGGAGTTGATGGCAAGGGCAAAGTGGGTCATCAAATCTTGGTCAAGGGATGAGAGTGGGCTATTTTGAGTTTGGAGGTAAAGTAGAATTTAACCAAAGTTTCATGGGATATTAGTGTAATTAAGCGTAAAGTAAACAACAACGAAGCCAAGCAATTACACACCTTTGAACAAAAAAAGAAAGCAAGTACACACCAAGCCACTAGACTGCTTGGTGAAAAAGACTTACACGTGGGGCTATACCAAGTAAAATCTCAGTTGTTTCATTGATTTGTAATCTTAACTCAAGCCTTAATAAGATTTTAAATATCTTTAATTACAACATTAAATTGCTCGAGGGTTGAATTAAAAAACACAGAAAACAATGCGTAAGAAGGTCTCCAAGTAATTTTTTCATTAAAACAAGACTAAAACCATTCGAACAAAAATCCCATATGTAAAGGCCCAAAGGGGTGCCCAACCTAAATAGGAAAGAAGACAGGAACAAGACCAAATTTTATTTTTCACAATATTTTCTGTGTTGTTGTCGTGGAAAGTTGAAATCTTGGGGGCAAAAAAACGAATGAAGTTTAAGCAAAAACAGCCATTTGTTATAAAGAAGTGAAGCCCACATAGATAAAACTAGAGGGCATTAGTCAAAAGATGGAGATAAAGCTAGAGGGTTTAGTTAAAAGATGGGATAATGATGTTGGGGAGAAATCATTATGTCTCCCTTAAAAGCCATTTGCTTTGCCTATAAATAGGCATTATATTTGCTTGTAAACACACACGAAAGAGAGAAGAGAATAGAGTGAGAGTCAGAGAGAAGAGAAAGAGTGGAGTCTATCTGAGGAGAAATTCTGTCAGTGTAAACACCACAAAGAGAAATATAATTCCACTCCCAATATTACAGTGGTACTTCTCATCCTCTGATTATTCTAGTTTTATAACACGTTATCAGCACGATAGTCTCTCCTTTTATTTCTGAATTTTTCCCAACTCAACACTATGTGGTTATTTCTCTGTCTCCTCTCTGTCATATGTCTACTCTCACTTTACTACTACGACGACATGCAAACTTTCTTTTTTGTGTTCTCACAATTTCTATGTTGTTTCATCCATGCTTGTTTAATTTACTTCTTTGTAACGTAATTTGGAATGGCGCGGTTTTTATACCCCGTCCTGTTATTTTATGGTGGTGTAATTTTTTTTTTACCCATCGCGTTGTAACACAAATTATTGTAATAAAATGATGGTGTGATCTTAAAACCCATCTATTATATCTTGAATAGTGGCGTAGTTATATTGCCCACAATATATGATATATTATGCACTTCATATATATTAGGTGGAGGTTTTTATCCCCACATTTATTTTATTTATGGTATGGAGTAGGTTTATTACCCATACGGCAATATTTATTTAAAGGTGTGGCGCGGGTTTATCGTCCACACAGCTGCCTTTACTTTTATTTAAAAAGTATGGAGCAGAATTAGTGCCCATACAAGCACATTTACTCTTACTTAAAGTATGATGTGGAATTAACCCTCATACTTTATGAATTTACTTTACCGCACATTTACTTTTATTAAAAGTATGATGTGGAATTAACCCTCATACTTTATGAATTTACTTTACCGCACATTTACTTTTATTAAAAGTATGATGTGGAATTAACCCTCATACTTTAGGAATTTACTTTACCGCATATTTACTTTTATTTAAAGTATGGTGCGGAATTAACGTCCATACAACAAGCAATTTACTTTATGAATTTACTTTACCGCACATTTAATTTTATTTAAGGTATGGTGCGGGTTTATCGTCCATACCAGCAAATTCATAGCACTTTATTTTTATCATCAATTAATATACCTGAATAATGAGGGCCTGAAATTCCTATTAATAAGTGGCTTAATGTCCCAGATCTCGAGCCTAAAGTTTTGGATGGCAAATTTGGCAAAACTAGAGTTTGCTGCCTTGGACCTTTCCGGGGACAACTATTTATCATGGGTCCTGGATGCCAAAATTCATCTACGAGCCAATGGCCTCGGACAAACAATTGTAGATGAGAATGATGCTTCGCCTGAAGAGAATGCGAAGGCCATGATCTTTCTTCGCCGCCACATCCATGAAGCGCTGAAGAGCGAATATGTGGTGGTTGATGAACCGTTGGTTCTATGGAAAGCTCTAGGTGAAAGATACGATCACCAGAGGATGGTGACTCTCCCAAGAGCTAGATACGAATGGACTCACTTGAGATTTCAAGATTTCAAGTCAGTGTCCGAGTATAACTCTGCTATGCACAGAATTACCTCATTAATGAGGCTATGTGGGGAAAATATATCTGAGGAGGATATGCTCGAAAAAACTCTGAGCACTTTTCATGCTTCAAATGTCCTCCTTCAAGCAGCAATACAGACATAGCGGTTTCAAGAAGTACTCGGAACTTGTATCTTGCCTCTTGTTAGCTGAGCAGAATAATGAGCTCTTATTAAAGAATCACCAATCTCGCCCAACGGGCTCAGCACCACTTCCTGAAATAAATGCTGCATCTCAGGAAGTGAATGCCACTTCATCTCGTGGCAGTATCCACAAACGTGGGCGAGGGGGCAAGCGTGGCCACTGGCAAGGAAGCAAAAAAGATCGTGGTGCTCGTTCAGAGGGTTTAGGTCCAAGGAGCGGTCCATCCACGAATGGCAAAAATGCATCCCGTAATAAGGGAAAGGCACAGATGAGCCATGTGCCTAGAAATGTTGAAAGCCCTTGTCACAGATGTGGTGCAAAGGGACATTGGGTGCGCGCATGTCGTACGCCCAAGCATTTGGCGGATCTCTATCAAGCTTCACTTAAGAACAGGAAAGTGGAGATAAATTACATTGATCATGCTCCGCCAGCCACAGATGGCTCATCAGAAATATCGCGTCAGCTAAACAAGACGCATCTGGATGTTTCTGATTTTGTTACTAAAAGAGGGAATGAAGCTTATGAGTCCGAATTAGATTAAATTCCTTAATGTACTATTTGTATTAGCTGAAGTGTTGTTTAATTTTTCATTTCAATCCAATAAAAGTGGTAATGTTTTCTTCTTTATTGATTCAGCTTATTTTACTTATTTGAAGGCATGGATGTAAATTATGGATGCCCTCAAAACAAAGGCTATGGCAAAGATATTTGTCTCGCAGACAGCGCGACTACTCATACGATCCTTCAAGATCGGAAGTATTTCTCAAAATTAATGCTTACAAAAGCAAAGGTAACAACCATATCAGGTCCTGCAGATCTGATTGAAGGCTCAAGAATAGCCCAAATTATGTTACCAAATGGAACAATACTGTCCATTCCAGATGCTTTGTATTCATCTAACTCCAGAAGGAATCTGTTGAGTTTCAAAGATATACGTTTGAATGGCTACCATGTTGAAACAAAGAAAGAGGAAAACATGGAATATCTTTGCATTACCTCCAGTGATACCCAAAAGCGTATACTGGAGAAGCTTTGTGAGCTCTCATCAGGGTTGTATTATACAACCATACGGACAATTGAGGCACATAGTGTCATGGACCAAGAGTCCATTGACTCAAATGCTTTTAAGCTTTGGCATGACAGGTTGGGTCATCCTGGATCCACCATGATGCGCAGGATCATCACCAACTCTAAAGGACATCCCTTGTTGACTAAACACATTATGTTATCAAGTGACATCTTTTGCCAAGCTTGTTCACAAGGGAAGTTGGTGATCAGACCATCACAACCAAAGGTTGATGTTGAGTCTCCATCATTTTTGCAGAGAATTCAAGGGGACATTTGTGGACCTATTCATCCCCCATGTGGACCATTTCGGTACTTTATGGTCTTGGTGGACGCATCTACCCGATGGTCACATGTTTGTCTTTTATCTACTCGGAATATGGCATTTGCTAGGCTTTTGGCTCAGATAATTAAATTACGAGCCCAATTCCCAGATTATCCCATTAAGTCAATCACATCTCAGACTTTTGATGACTACTGCATGTCACTAGGCATTGATATTGAACATCCTGTTCCCCATGTGCATACTCAAAATGGCTTGGCAGAAGCTTTAATTAAACGCCTTCAATTGATAGCACGCACTTTGCTAATGAAAACAAAGTTGCCAATTTCTGCTTGGGGATATGCCATTTTACATGCAGCATCACTTGTGCGATTGAGGCCCGTCGCCAACAATCAATATTCTCCAATACAACTCGTATTGGGAAATCAACCAAACATTTCACATTTAAGAATTTTTGGGTGTGCGGTATATGTGCCCATTGCACCACCGCAACGTACTAAGATGGGCCCTCAACGCAGATTGGGAATTTATGTTGGTTTTGATTCACCATCTATCATCAGATACTTGGAACCCCTGACGGGTGATATTTTTACCGCACGATTTGCGGATTGTGATTTTGATGAGACAATCTTCCCACCATTAGGGGGAGAAAAATCTGTGTCTAAAGAACAAGGCAAACTCATTCCTGAAAACGACATGAATTATCATGGAATGTATCCACATTGTCTCATCTCGATCCTCATACTGCTCAATGCGAAAACGAAGTGAGAAGGATCGTTCACCTCCAAAGTATTGCAAATCAGATGCCGGATGCATTTAATGATGCAGCAAAGGTGACAAAATCTCATATCCCAGCTGCAAATGCACCCGCACGGATTGATGTCCATAATGGACAAAGCAATGTGCCAGCAAATGGTTCATCTGCTGCACGCCTAAAACGTGGCAGACCACTAGGCTCAAAGGATTCAGTTCCTCGAAAGAGGAAGTTGATGGACAAAATGAATCCAAATGAAATAAATAGAGAGCCCACAATTCATAATTCAAATGCCCCCAAAGAGGGACAGGTACTTCTTGAAAAGGAAAACGTCATTGGTGAGACAAGTGCCCCTGGAGTGGCAACCGTACCTGAAAGTCAAGAAATCTCCATAAATTATACGTCCACTGATGAATTGTGGAGTAGAAATGAGATGATCATCGATGATATATTTGCATTCTCAGTGGCTGCTGAAATCATAAAAGATGATGATATTGAACCGTGCTCTATTAATGAATGTACACAGAGGCAAGATTGGCCTAAGTGGAAAGATGCAATCCAGGCAGAATTAAATTCTTTGGAAAAAAAGGAGTGTTTTTGGACATATTGTTCCAACTCCACCCAATGTGAACCCTGTAGGTTACAAGTGGGTATTTACAAGAAAGCGCAATGAGAAAAATGAGATCTCAAGGTATAAAGCGCGACTCGTTGCGCAAGGTTTTTCACAAAGGCCTGGAATTGATTATGTGGAAACGTACTCTCCAGTAATGGACACAATTACATTCCGTTACTTAATAAGTTTGGCGGTTTCAGAAAAACTTGAAATGAGACTCATGGATGTCATTACCGCATATTTGTATGGAGAATTGGATACAGATATATACATGAAAGTTCCAGAAGGATTCAGGCTGCCTGAAGCAGCCAGAAATAAACCACGGGGCATGTTCTCAGTTAAATTGAGAAGATCATTATATGGGCTAAAACAATCTGGACGAATGTGGTACAATCGTCTCAGTAAGTATTTACTGAAGGAAGGATACACAAATGATCCTATTTGCCCATGTGTGTTTATTAAGAAATCAGAGTCTGGATTTGCGATAGTGGCAGTATATGTCGACGACATGAATCTAATTGGAACTTCTGAAGAGCTTCAAAAGACTGCTGATTATCTCAAACGTGAGTTTGAGATGAAAGACCTTGGAAAGACAAAATATTGTCTTGGCTTGCAGATTGAGCACAGTGCTAATGGAATTTTGGTGCATCAATCAACTTATACTGAAAAAGTATTGAAACGGTTTGGCATGGATAAAGCCCATCCACTTAGCACTCCAATGGTCGTTCGATCGCTTGACACTAAGAAAGACCCATATCGTCCAAAAGGGGATGATGAAATGGTCCTTGGTCCAGAAGTACCATATCTTAGTGCAATAGGTGCTTTATTGTACCTAGCACAATGTACCAGACCAGACATATCATTTTCAGTAAATCTGTTAGCAAGGTACAGTTCTGCTCCAACAAGGCGACATTGGACCGGCATCAAACATGTTCTACGATACCTTCGTGGGACAACAGACATGGGGTTATTCTATTCCAATGAATCGACCAACGCCCAGAGTATTGTTGGTTATGCTGATGCAGGATATCTCTCTGATCCACATCAAGGACGATCACAGACTGGGTATGTATTTACATGTGGAGGAACTGCAATCTCATGGCGCTCAACGAAACAAACACTAGTGGCCACATCTTCCAATCACTCAGAAATACTTGCCCTCCATGAAGCCAGTCGTGAATGCGTTTGGTTAAGGTCGGTGATCCATCACATCCGAAGCACATGTGCCCTACCCTCAGCAACAGACACTCCAACAATTCTGAATGAGGACAATGCAGCTTGTATTGCTCAGATCACAGGAGGGTATATCAAGGGTGACAGGACCAAGCACATATCACCAAAGTTTTTCTATACACATGAGCTCCAGAAGAGTCAAGAAATCAAAGTCAGACAAATCCAATCAAGCGATAACCTGGCAGATCTCTTCACTAAATCATTGCCGAAATGTACATTCCAAAAGTTAGTGCATGGCATCGGATTACGACAACTCTGCAAGCAATCAAGTTGGAGCATGCAAAATCAGGGGGAGCATTCAAGAGTCCTCTAACACAGGACATATACACGTTGTACTCTTTTTCCTTCGACTAGGGTTTTTTCCCACCGGGTTTTTCCTAGCAAGGTTTTAACGAGGCAACATGAGTGCATTACCCTTATGTCCCAAATAAAGTTGTACTCTTTTTCCTTCGCTTAGGTTTTTTCCCACTGGGTTTTTCCAAGCAAGGTTTTAATGAGGCAACCAATCTAGGGACATGTGGTCTTCAAGGGGGAGTGTTATAAAGAAGTGAAGCCCACATAGATAAAACTAGAGGGCATTAGTCAAAAGATGGAGATAAAGCTAGAGGGTATTAGTCAAAAGATGGGATAATGATGTTGGGGAGAAATCATTATGTCTCCCTTAAAAGCCATTTGCTTTGCCTATAAATAGGCATTATATTTGCTTGTAAACACACACGTCGAGAGAAGAGAAAGAGTGGAGTCTATGAAATTCTTTTAAACAAGAAAGGGGTTGGATTTTAAGTGAAAAGCTTAAGTAGTTTTAAATTAGGTATCTGAAAACATAGTGAAAATGGAAAAGATGGCAAAGCAAAATATAGGGGCTCAAACGAGATCCACAGTGCACTATTTCAGCGTTAGGCGCGTGGCATCGATGATCATTCCTCAAGTATCCGGTGGTGGATGAAGTATATAACAAATACATGATTTCACCCTTAAACAATATAACCTGGTACAAGTAAACCAGTAAAGATATATCAAATTGATTTTACAATATATTTAGCATGGCATCGATTATCATTTTTTAAGTCTCATCTCCCTCAAGGTTCTTCGGCCTGTCTCGGTTGATTATCATCTCATACTTCTGGCCAGTGGACTTATTGACAGCAGAGACACTCAAGATACCGTCGGCATCAATTTCGAAGAAAACATGGAATTATATGAACATGTTTGGGAGCTGGAGGAATGCCATGGAAGCTGCATTCAGCCAAAAAGTTGAGATTTGCTGGTATGCTACTCTCACCTTCATATATGCGGAAGTCAATCAAAACCTGGTTGTCCTTAACGGTACAGAATTCTCTGCACTTCCTCACGGGAATTATAGTGTTTCTTGGAATCAAATTCATTAATTTTTTCATACCTTTAACATCTGTACCCTCCATAACAAGCGGCAGAGGAGTGACATCCTTGAGAGTGAAGTCTTGAATAAACTTCCCCTTTCCATTCCCACTCAAGGCTGCGGCTTGAATAGCGGCACCATAAGCCACTGCCTCATCTGGATTGACGCCCTTGCACAGCTCCTTCCCCTTGAAAAACTTCTGTAATAGCTGCTGCACCATTGGAATTCTAGAAGAGCCGCCAGCAAGAAGAACATCATCGACACCGTTTATGTTCATTTTTGCATACGCCAAACACTTTTTCACAGGATCCATACACTTGATGAATAAATCCATGTTTACTTGTTCAAATATGGCACGAGTAAAAGTTACGGTGAAATCAGTATTCTCACACAAACAGTCAATTTCAACGTCAATGTCAGACTCAAATGAGAGTCTCTTCTTTGCCTTCTCACATTCATTTTTTAACCTCCTAAGAGCTCTCTTGTTTCCACTAACGTCCAATTTATGCTCCCTCTTGAATTTCTCAGCACAGTAGTTCACCAATCTGTTATCGAAGTCTTGGCCGCCAAGGTGAGTGTCTCCAGCCGTTGCCTTGACTTGAAAGTCACCAGAAGTGCTCATGGTAAGCAAGGACACATCTAAAGTGCCACCACCCAAATCAAATATCATCACGTTTCGCGGGCTACTCCACCCGGCCTTCTTGTAAAGGCCAAAAGAAATGGCCGCAGCGCTCGGTTCGTTCATAATACGCATCACATTTATGCCTGCAGAAAGACCAGCAGCTTTTGTTGCCCGACGCTGTGAGTCACCGAAGTAAGCAGGGACAGTGATTACTGCACTTTTCACAGTTGAGCCCAGGTAGTTCTCGGCAATCTTCCGCATCTTATCAAGAACCATGGCTGTGATATCTTCAGCATAACATTGTTTCTCTTGGCCATTGTGGGTAACCAAAATCATGGGCTTGTCGCCTGGGCCTTCAATGACCTTGAATGGCCAGAGCTTCACATCACTTTGAACAGAGGTGTCACTGAATCTCCTACCGATTAACCTCTTTGTATCTGTAAATTGACAAGTTATAACCAAAGAAATATAAGTCAAGACAAGAGAAGAGAATAACAAGAAAACACTAGACAACAATTGTAGTAGTAATTGATCATTTTAATCCTACATACCAAAAATTGAGTTGGCGGTGTTTCTGACGACTTGGTTAAATGCTGCATCGCCTACCAAAACAGTCTCATCAGCTTCTACGGAGGCAACATAAGATGCAGTCTTCCTGTTCCCGTGATCATTCAGTATGATTTCCACATGATCCTTCTGCCACACGGCTACTCGGGAGTACGTTGTTCCCAGATCGATCCCGATGGCATGGTCTTCTTCTCGGCCATCCTGATAATGATTTATGGCAGCACTTCTGCTCTGTTCATCCAGATGTACTTCCTCCTTCAACAGTAAGTCTTGAAACTCATCCCAAAAACTTATTAGAGGATTGTTGTTTATCCATGCACGAAAGGGATTATACTCCTCTGGCAATCCCGGCAGGATGTGTAGATGAAGAAGGTCGCGATCTTCCACAGGAGCACCAGCGTCTGCAAGCATCTCCGCCAGCTCTTTGATTTGTTTGAGATAGTCAGCCATTGACATAGTGGCATCTTTCCTCACTTTGTGCAGATGATATTTGATCCTATGGATGTCAGTGTGAACGAGACCGGCAAAGTGTGCCTCCAGATTGACACGTTGTCGGAGACCATCAGATAGAGTGGCTTTCAGCCAGTTTAAAGCCTCTTGATCTCTTCTCCACCATTTAATAAAGTCAGGATGGGATTGCAGATCAGGAGGAGGCTCTGTTCCGTCAATGATTCCAGAAAGATGGTGGTGGTGAAAATATGAAAGAGTGAAAAACTTCCACTCTCGATAGTTATATATATCACTCGTGAGCTTGATTGGAATCAGTATTGTTGGCATGTTCTCTGCGGCCATGGAAGTACTGGGAGGGAGATTGGCAGACAAGTTTGGAGTGGAGAGGTGAAGTATATCAGTTGATCATCTTAATTTCAAATATATACACATATATGTGTGTTTTTTTTTTGTTTTTTTTAAACTTTCTTATATCTAGGTCCAAAACGATTAGCTATCATTGGGTTTAGTCCAAGCGTTTTGGATTTTAGATATAGGTCATTTGACTTTTATTAATTTTTTGTTGTGTCGATTTTACCCATTAGGACAAAAAAGGAAAACATATTGAAAATCTAAATTTAATACATTATTTCCTCGTAATTGAATTTCAGTTTTTAAATTTTGAATTCTTTCCTTGATGATATTGACCTAATTTATGGATAAAATACAATTTAATTAATGAAAGTAAAAACCCACATATTATACCAATTATTCAGGCTATACCCATGAAAAAACTTAGTGATAAATCGTGTTATCTATAAGTCATGAACATAAATTAAAAGACTACCTATAAATTAGGAACATAAATTAACAGATAAGTTAGACACAAAAATAGACAAATAAAACCTATATGTTACCTAAAAAAAAAAGGTAAATAAAATATTATTATACATTGTCGAAAATATGAAAAACACATATGCACCTACGCAATAGGTAGTAGAACAATATACCTACACCATAGAATAATGTATCTACAAGAGTATGTAATATACGTTTACCATGGGGTGAACAAAATAAAAATTGTTACCTATAACTTATGTGCTGAACGATGTGCTACAGTATTTGCTTCTCTAAAAACATGTAAAATAGAGGCTCGAGGAAATTTTGCCAAAATAGACCTGCAGTCATCCACCAAGCACCCCAAAACGAAGCTCTGGTCACCAAAAAAAGGGTATGGGCATGACCTTCACAATAAAATGCTCTGGTCGCCAAGCAGCCAAATAAAAATTAGCCTATAAGTATTTTAATAAAAACTAAAAGATCCACAATCAAATGCTCTGGTTCACAATATATAATAGTTTGTAACAATGTGATTTTTAGGATATGTTTGCAATATTTTCCTTTTCTATTCAATGACAAGCGTCATAAATGGCTAATTATTATCACATAAATTACTATTACCCAATTCAAGGCATAAGGGGCAACACTGGAACAATAAATGATTTTAAAAAAATAAAAATAAAAATATTACATCATAAAATATTTAAAAAAGAATATAATTCTATGTGGCACAAAAGTCAAAGAACTTCTATCAAAGTCACCAAATCCGTGGATTAAACCCAACTTCTCAATGAAAATTTAAATTTATATCAACTTTTCTATAAATTATTTCCCAATTCTTTCTTCACCTCCCAACCCTGCGTCAAACATAAACCAATTAATAGTTTCAAAACCAAAGTTAACATATAAGTCAAAATTTCCATTAAATTCTTATTCATGCCAACTCCCCTTACCCTTTGGCTGAAGAAGGAAATAAAATAATGGAGAAGAAGATAAGAAGAAAGGAATAAAAGACTTTATAGCAACAAATGTATGATAAGGATCCGAAGAAAGGAATTATATCATTTCGAAATCTAAAAAAGTAACTTAATGTGCTTTTTTAGTGAACTGGGGCAAAGCATCAGCTATTGCGTAAGAGAATTTTTGACACTTTTACACTAAGACCTCTTGACTCGAGAATCCTGGATTTGCCGTTGTATCAGGAAGTCAATTATATTAATAATAGTTGGAGTTGGAACAAAAAATGATTTTAAAAATAAAATAATAAAAAGATTACTTCAATAAATATTAAAAAATGAATGTAATTCTATATGGCACAAAAGTCAAAGGACCTGAATCAAAGCCACCAAATCCGAGGATTAAACCCAACTCCTCAATAAAAATTTGAATCTATATCAACTTTGTGGTGATATTTGACTGATTTTGTTTATTTGTTTTCTTGGGAAACAGAGGAAGAGGAAGGAAAAGTAAAAATGGGCATCTAACACCTCCATTATCTGAATTGTAATTCCGAATTTTAATTCTTCTCTTTTTATTCTAAGTTTGAACACTACCTCTATTATGTGGAATTGATTAAGATTCTTGTTTGCGTCTATATTTTGGCTTTTTTTTTTTTTTTTTTTTTTGGGAGTATTATGTTATCCACACCTTCTTCTACACCCTATTTGACAGGACCCGACTCAATTTCCACTTTGGAGTTCGAGCCAAGTCCTGTATGTGTCCGACACCTGGCGAATGTCGGGCGCAAATGACCTTTTTACCCTTCTTACTTCAATTTCTCTTTAAATTTTCCTTAGACTTCTGCCGAAAATTCGGCAGAGTTTCCTCTGTATTTTGACCAATCCCAAAATTTTTCACCTGTCAAACAATCTCAAATATTTCACTCAACAGCCAGAATGTTTCCAGTAATCAATTCAATTCCAATCTCCAATTTTTTTTTTCAATTGGATATCAGAGCATATTCTCAAGTTCTCAAGGTTTAAAGGATTTTCTACAACTCTACCTTACTTGGTAGTGCGGAAGCTATGACTGGCCCAATGGTGGATCCCGCGTACCTCTATGGCCTGGGGGTGAAAAACAGTTTGAAAATGTGAGTGGAAAAAAATAATGTTCTTCAAAACAATTATCTTAAACTTAATATCCCCCATTGTAAAAAGAAATTTAGCTAAATAAAACTGAATACGTACTTTCTACGCCAAGCATATTCAACTCAAGGCATTCTATATCAGTCATATTCAAGCTCGAAAGTTTCATACAAAACCACTGAAATCAAAGCTTCCATAAAAGTGCTGAAATCAAACGTGTATAAAAACTCTATACTCAAGCTTTGCATAACTGAGCAAAGATAAAGGCATCTATGCTTGAAAAATCAGAAAAGCTGATTTAAAAATAACTGAAAATCATAATTAAGTAAAAGAAACTCAAAACCTTTTGAAAATACTACCAGTTCGTACCCCTGTCCTTTCCGTCAATTCCCTGGCAAGTCTCGGGCGTCACACAGGCTACCCGAGCCGCAAACTGGCGAAATCAGGGGACTATGATCAGCCTGTCCCGCCGGCAGATTCCTCGGTGACACCAAGTCAGCTCGAGTCGCTCTGGTAGGATGCAGGGGACCGTAGTCAGCCTGATCCGCAATCCTGGCAGGTCTCGGGGACACAGAGTCAGCCGAGCCGTAATCCTGGCAGGTCTCGGGGACACCAAGTCTGCCGAGCCGCAAATCCTGGCACTCACGGTCCGAGCGTCCCCGGAACTCGTGAGGCAAGTCAAGTGCACTGACTAACTGAAATCGGACTGGATGTCCATAGACATCGGTCCAACTCTGGGTAATCACCAAAGAAAATGGGTACGAGGTAGTTTTAAAATAAATTCCTTTAAACAAGAACTATCTGAAGAATAACTGTAAAACTCAAGTCGTGCTGCGGTCTCAACTGATTCGAAATTCAAACTCTGTTTCTATAACTGGTAAATAAGCAGCACCGACTTATAGAACTATTACTGTAATAATCGTGCTCGGAAGCATAATAAAACTTACTCATGATCAAATAAGGAAATTTATTCGAACAGACTCATTTATAAAAACTCTCTTATATAAAATCAAAATAAAATCACTTATAAACTTATTTATATAAAATCACATCAAATCATTCATAAAAATTGATTTATGAAAGAATGTCTACTCACAGATGGTCCGAGCTACTTCGACCCCTCGAAGGTCTCTTTTGCACTTCTGTTGGGCTCCTGGTGCCTGATTACCCCGAAAGATTAAATTAATAAACTGCTGAATAAAACGAATTTCAACTAAACACCCTGCCCCCGGCTCCTAAAAATACGTGCTTTTCAATTCAAAATACTCCTATATCCCCATTAGCCTTTTCGGACAGTTGGACCAGTTTTGGGAGGTCCTATACCCAGCTAAGCGATAACCGTCAGATCGGTCGACCCGGGACCCGTGGGGTCCACGATTTCCGATGGCCAATCTGGTCTTCCCTGAAGGTTTCTCATAGGACGGGAACCATGTTCTACGACTTTGGGTCCGCAACGGACGGTCGGATTGGCCAAAATCGCATTATCGCTTAAAACCCTAACCCTAGCCCCAAGGTTCGCGATTCCGGAGTATCCGGGACTCCGATTCGCAATCCGTCGAATGCTACGCGATCCTGAAGTCACGTAGACCGACATATCCAAAATTCAGCTAGATCCAACGATCACACGACACTGCACCCACGGATCGCGCGATATGGAAAATCCGTTCGGGGCTCAAACGGACTCCGAATTGAGGTCCGCGAAATCCCATGCGCTCGTGACGACACGAGGACCTCAAAACTGGCCAGATACATGCCACCACCATGGCCCACGCGCCGCCACACGCGCGGGGCAGATCGGGTGTCTAAAGCGATTCGGGTGTGCCGAAAAATCGTGGAACCGAGACTCCAAACTCCTATCCTAGGTAAAAAACCCCATTTGGAGTCACTTTTGTTCTTGGACTACCCCCAAAAAGTGACCGGAAATGGTAGTTTCGAGCGGCCGAAGTTCCGGCCAGATTTCAATTCGAAAATCGAACCCCTTAGAGCTAAAATCGATCGAGACCCATATGCCCATCAGCTCGAACATGAAAAAAGCTGAGAAACCATACCTTACTCGATCGATTTGGTGGAGAAACGGAGAAGAAATCTGAACTGGAAGTTCAAACTGCACCGTCGGCTTCCATGGCGATTTCCGGCCGATTCCGGCCACGGCAGCAGCGGCGCCAGCTCGGGGAATGTTCGCCGTCGTGTGCTGGTTCGTTTGGCACCGGTCTTGGAGATCAGCTCCAAGCGAGGTGGCCGGTGCGACGTCGGGAAGGGGAGAAGGTCGCTGCGAAACCGAGACGGGAGGAGAGAGAAAAGGCTGACGGGGGAGAGGAGAGAGAGAGCTATAAAATCTGACTTTTTGACCAAATTACCATTTTGCCCTTCGCGGTTTTTAGACCATAACTTCTTCGTTACGGCTCCGATTCGGGTCTACTCCGTGTCTACGAACTCCTTTCGCCGCGCTCTACGCAATGGCGTAAGCGAAATTCCCAAATTCTTTTTCAATTAAAAAGTTAAATTTTCCCCTATTAAAATATGCGAGGGCAATTTGGTCTTTTCGCTAAAAGATATTTTCTTTACTTTTTAGATATTTTCTTTCTTTTTTGATATTTTGTTTTGGGTTGTCTCTTCGTTTCTCTGAAGTTGTTTTAGGGTTTATGCATTTCTCTGAAATTGGCTGAGGGGTTTGTTTGAAATTGGTTGAAGGTTTAGGGGTTTCGCTGAAATTAGTTTAGGGGTTTGTTCGAAATTGGTTGAAGGTTTAGGGGTTTCTCTGAAATTGGTTTAGGGGTTTCATCGAAATTGTTTTAGGGGTTTGTGTGAAATGATCTGAGTATGATGATTCCTTGTTTCAAACAGTGAATGGGTTTGTTCTTTGTGGACTGATGCTTGCACTGCTGTTGTTTTGCTGTTGCTATTGATGTCGTATTGTTGTTTTTTTTTGCTAGTGTATTGCTAATGTAGTGATGTTGTGTTGGCATTTTAGTGCAGTTGTATTTTTAGTTTTAGTATGGTTTTATTATGGTTTTTGTAGCAGTTATTGAATGGTATTTGGTGGCTTAGTATGAGTCTTTATGAGCATTGCATTTAACCTTCTTAGAAGTCTAATTGGTATCTATTTTGTTTGTTGAAGATGATATCTAAAGTGTAAGACAATTAACCTGTGTATGGTGATTTCTTCTCTGTGGATCATTACCAAAAAATTCTCGCTGATTATATTTTACGTAGAAAATGTGGCCATGAAAAGAATTTGTGGCTAAAACTCCATGATGGAAGCAACCATTTTGAAATATCTTAAGCAAACTGTTGGTGGCTTGCTAAATTCCTTAATTTTTTTCTCTTTATCTTCCAACGAGGTAGCGACCCTTCACATTACACTCAATTGTGCAAAGGATTTGCATGGTTGTCTGATGGAATCGAAGAATAATTTACATAGAAAGAATTTCCTTTGTTATCGTTCGTAGTTTTTCATATATGAAAGAAACTTCTAGATTGATAAAATATCTCAAGACAGAGTTTGACAAAATCAAGTATTGTATAAATATTTGAACTTGTAAACTCCCAACCATATCATACTTTTTGTTTGAGAATAATGCTTGTTAATTCGACATATTTTTGTATAACTTTGTTTACTAAGTTTAGGGCTTGCATATTGGATATGGATGAGTTTTGTTTAGAACCATATGTGGTGTAATATGAGTTGTTTAAAAGTTTGCTGTTTTGTGCTTGATCATTGTGTGCTTAAAAGAAAGCGGGAAATGAGTGAAGATGGGAACCTACCACCAGCAGCTGTGGTTTAGAGAAATGGGGACATTGATTTTGCTATAAGCTAACTGTTTAAGCTTTTGCTTTTGTTGTTTGTGTATGGATACTTAGAGAAGTCTGTTTCTGAGGAGAACTTATAATTTTGTAATTGTACATGTCTTACAAACATTTTATACCGTTTTGATGGTTTATTTATGAATTTATCTTTTATTTTTTGTTAAGAAAAAACTGAAGGGATGGTGCCAATTTCTTTCATTTTCTTACATTTGAAAGGAGGGCCATAGTAGAGTCAGTATTGTGGTTGCCACTAATTCATAGGATGTTCCATTACATTATACCTTGAAGTGAATAAATTGTTTCCCGATATCTTGTTGTTTTTTTAAACTCTTTCTAGTCAGATAGATTTATATTGTTACTCCTGAATTGTTGTCAATTAGGCTTGTGCTACCGCACATTCCCATTCTAGCTGAAGCTGTCTCATGATTAGATGGTGTGATTATATGGTGTGTTGAGATGTGTGTTTAGATATTATATTATGCAGGAGTGGTAGAGTACTGGGTGTGTTGAAACTTGGCTTTGAGCCATTAAATGAGGAGGTCAGTTGTAAATAGCTGGGGTTTTGTTTATGATATGTATTTTTTCAATTTGTTTCACTTCATATCCTATAATAGGCTGTTCATAAGTGGTGATTGTTTATTGCTTGTTATTGTGTAGATTGCAACCGACTGAAATTCTGTTTATAATATTGGCATGCAGGGAAATATGGTTGGTGAAATGAAGTTGATGATTGCGGAGGAACAAAAATTCCAAGGGAAAGCATTGTCGTTATCCCATACGAAGACGGCAATCACTACGATCAAGGAGAAATTCACTGAACAACAGCTGCAAATGTTTGAACAGAGTTGTTTTGGTCATCTCCTAGGGATTGAGGACCTCAAGTGGACTTCTCCGATTGTCCACGGGTTGCGGCTCAGGAAAGCTGATCCCAAGACAGTTTCCCAACTGAACGGGATCAAATTCATTGTTGGCAAGAAGGTCATCCAATTCACGGCGCAACAATTTTGCATCGTGACCGGGCTAAGGTTTGGAAACCTTCCCTTTATTCCGATTCCCACGAATGAGAACTGCTCATTGAAACGGAAGTACTTTGCCAACGATAAAACTGTGAACTTGTTGGAATTAGAAAAGGCCTTCCTCGAATGCGATGATGTGGACGATGTATTCAAGCTTGGATTCTTATACTTTGCTGTCTTTGTGCTGTTGGGCAGCGAAAAACATGTCCACATTGACATGCGATATTTGAAGTTGGCGGAAGACCTTGAAGACTTTGGGAAGTATCCATGGGGTGCTGTGTCTTATGCGAAGACAAATGCGTCACTGCTGAGGGCACTTTGTGCAGATTACCAGCGAGTGAAAGTGCCCACAAAAACTGCCAAAACAAAAAAAATCTGGAAAGAAACCAACAACAACGGCAACCGGTAGACCAAGAGAGTACCACCTCAAAGGTTTTCCGTATGCACTTCAGGTGAGCAAATGTCCATTGATGTTGAAGTTAAATTGCATTTGTTTACAATGACTGACCTTTTATTCCTGAAACCAGATTTGGGCGTATGAGGTGTTTCCAGCGTTGGCTGCACTACATTTGGTGGTGCACGAAGAAAATGCGCACATCCCTCGTTTACTACATTGGAGGAGCAATAGTTCGCCGCGTTTTTATGAGCTAATGAGCCAAGTATTCGAGAACCGTGAGGTTAGTTCAGTTTTTAATGATAATGTTCGGGATATGAAAATATAATATAATTACTTTACTGATATGTATATTGTATGTGTAAATTGCAGGTTGATGTGCAGCTTCTCCGGCCATCTGTGATGGACAAGCAGCAGCCGTATTGGACTTGGGGTGACAGTGCTAACGACAGTGAAGAACTTGTTGACTTGTTGGGCGATGACGCTGAACAACAAACCGGCACTTCTGCCTCTGTAGAAGAAAAAGAGAAGGACATTGGCGATACTGCAAACCTTCCGTCGTCTTCTAAGGCAAGCATTACAGTTTTTCGAAGATATACGTCATATTACAATAGGAAAATAACTGCTGTATAGTTGCAATATTTTGTGGCCTGCATAGTAACACATGCATTATAACTTAGTGCAGGGTAACAGTCGCGTCCAGAGAGTTACGCACTTTGAAGCGTGACTTTCAAAGGACAAAGGATGAATTGGCCAAAGTTTCCCTATCAAATCGAGCACTTTGCGACAGAGTGCATCAGTTGGAAGACAAGGTACGGAAGGAGTCAATGAAAGCTGAAAAAGAGTTCGAAAAAAATACAAAGTGTGTGGAGGATTTCCGCAACACCCTGGCTTCAATGGAGCATTATTTTAAGTTGGAGATAGAGCAGCTGAAAAAACAAAATGGTGGGGGGAATGAAGCTGCGGAAGGACATGAGGACCTCGGTAGTCCTCATATGAATGAAGGAGGCAACAATGACTTGTCGCCATTACATGCCTATGTAAGTCCGCCGACGAACCGGCAGTAATGGAAACACAAGTCCCCGGTGATGGAGCCGAACCTTCCGCAGCCATGGTAGTTGAAGAGGCAAAAATGGCCGCTTCAGTTCCTCACTCAGAAGTGCATGAAGTAGCTGACCCGGCAGAATCCGATGAGCTGCCTACCCCGGAAGATGTTGCTGGGTGTGACGAAATCTGCCAAAGAGTCATGAAGCTGTTAGAAGATTGGAAAATCACTAAGAGTATGCCATCGGGAGGTTTGATGAATCCTCCAAGTCTACCCACAGTTACTATGGCTGGTGATGAAGAAGGTAGTTCAAGTGTTGAAAAAAAAAGAAGTGGAAGGTAAAGGGTGCAGACAGAAGCGCCCGGCGCAGACATTGTTGAGCCCATTTACAGATCCTTTGAGGAAGAAGAGGACGATGACTGTGTCGGCTGCGACTGCAACCCCGCCATGTTTTGATCCATCCAAATCCTTGCCCATTGAAGATGTGAAGGCAGTACTACAGTTTTGCAGTGCCTGGAAAAGCGATATCAGGTTACGATTCTTGACCTTTCAATTCCAATATTCATCCTATTCTACTATGTAGTCATACACTAATGAGAGAATGCAGAGTTTGCTTTAATATACATGTGTATTTTTTTCATCAACAAAGTCATATTTATGACATGACTACACAAGTAACCGTTGCAAGTTTGCCTTTTGTAGTGCGGAGGTGCAGCTGGAATCATTTTCAGTGGGCGCTGATTTTTTCTACAGACTTGTCGATGAAACCGAATGGATGAGCTCAAGGGTAACGATACACAAAGCTGTACTTTATTACGATAATTCAATTGTTTTCTCACCTTTTTTAAGTGTTGAGTTGTATGAAATTGTGCTAATATTATATGTGTCAACTTTCAGCACCTGGACATGGCAACCTTTCTTATCCGCAAAAGGCAACTATCTCATCCGTTGGTTTTTGGAACGGACTGGACAACGGCAGATTGTTGCTTGCAGGTAAACATGTAACCATTGTGCAGCAATTTGTGCTTCATTTGCTGTCGGTTGTGATTTTCTAATATGCCTTCATTTAAATTTGTGCAGCAATTTCTAGAGCCGTTCAAACCGACGGGCAGGAAACGTGGATCGAAGAAGGCTGCTGGTTCAAACACCGTTGACCTTCCAGCCAGCAAGGTGAAGAATTTACATCACTTTGTGCGTGGTACGTGGCAACACGGCTATGCCCAAGCTTGGACAAAAGTCCGGAAGGTGTATTTTCCATATAATCTGAAAGGGTCTCATTGGGTTGCAATCGAACTTGATTTCGTAAGACATACTGCAACCGTGTATGACTCCTATATTGATTATACGAAACGTTCAAAGCTGGTTACGCTTCTGCCCCTATTAGCGATACGCTGGCACGAGTGCTGTTCGATATGCACTTTTATGATGAGTCTGAGGTTGAAGAGGTGAAGCAAAAGGGCCTGACGATGTCGATGTATACGCCATTCTCAGTGTGCATCATTGCAGATGTGCCACAACAACGAGATGGGTAACGTTTGTGAATTTTGTGCTGTTTATCCAAATTTTACATAACTGCAGTTTTAATTTCCCAACTAATTGGCCTCACAGTGCGTCTTGCGGAATCTTGACCGTCAAATTCATCGAGCATCTCAGTGCTTTAAAGTCGGTAGATAAAGTTGACCCTTTGAAGATCAAATATTACCGACTCAAGCTTGCAATTGAGGCTTTACGGGGGGAGGCATATTTATGAGGTACATTTCTTCATGTCCGTTAATTCACCTCACGCTATAAGTTTCTTTTCGGCTGTCTATGCCAACACAAATACAAAAACTGATTTGGTGTGATAACTGATGTGAAAGAGAAAAAGATAGGTGGATATCTTTTTGGCTTACTATTGTTGCTCTCTTTTATTTCCTTCGCTATCTCAATATTCACATTTGTTGGGTGATTTATATTTGCTGATAGCTCTGAAATAGGACTTTTAATGTAGTATTGTTCTCAAATGTATCCATTATATGTCCCTTTATTGATATGGCATAAGTGTCAATCTTCTGGTTTATATTGTCGATTTGCTTCAGTAGTAGTTCTAGTTTAGAGCTTCTCCCAATATATTTCGACAGCACTCATGTGAGGGGAAGTGCTGTTGTCGTGGTTATTACAAAATTTCCCAATAAATTTATTTTGTTGGTAAGGCTGTTGATTTTGAGGAATTATGATGTCAGATATGGGATGCCTACAACGTGAAGGGCCAGAGTTTTAAAACGGCCATAGAAGCTGCTTGCCTACTTCTCAGAATCGATGACATTGTGAGTGGGATGAAGAAGAAGCAGCCTCCTGGTGCCAAAGCTCCTTCCAAGCCTCAAGTTGAGACAGAAGGCGATGCAGATAATGAGCAAATAATTCCGGAGTGCTTATCGAGAGCACGTGGTTATCTCAGTTTGAATGAAGTTTTGCTGTAAAGAAGAAAAAAAGGAGCATTATAAGTTTGATGAGGATATTTTTTAGGTTTGTAATGTCACCTTAACTTGGTAGTGTGTGTTTTGTCCCTCTTCTTTCTTTCTCATTCGACGAGGGGTGGGAAAGAAGAGAAGTCTTCTTATTGGAGAATGCTAATGTTAGTTTCACATGTCATCTGTGTATCGAACACAATTTCTTTGTTCAACTTCGTGGATTGGCACAGTGGAGCTTATTTCTACCATTCTTCTGAATGATTGTTAACAGTCCAAACTTAGTTATTGACACAAATATGTACTTTTCTAAAAGTAAGAAAACAAAAAGTTTTTCATGGCCAAGCATCAATTTTAATAAGCCAGTGTGGCACCTAAAACACACAACGTCCGGCACTGTACACAAACTTGTGGAGGAAAGGATTCATATTGAGCATCTATTTTATCCACTTAGGGAGAGTAAGAATTGATCTTGTCACTCCCATATTCAGCCAATATGCCACGTATTGATTCAAAGCAGAGCTTAAAAATGAAACGAAAGCAGATAAAAAACCCTAGACACGGCGAGCTGATGCAACTGAAATTGGCAAATAGCAAAGATGACATGAAGTTTGGGACTTCACAAGCGAGGTTGAACGAGGATGAAGCTGTGAGGGTTGCATACAAGCATGGGACGCCTCTTGAAGGAGGCAAAATTGGTGATTCTGAGCCTGTGGATTTATTTTCCAGTCCTCATCATATTCCAAAGTAGGGCAATATGCCTACAATACGAAGGCAATACGAAGGCAATACGAAGGCAATACGAAGGCAATATGACCACAATAAATATGCAATACGAAGGCAATAGTAGGGCAATATGGACACAATAAATATACAATACGAAGGCAATATTACAGCAATATAAGTACAATATAAAGGCAATATCAGGGCAATATACATACAATACATACACATTACAGTATTAAGGGAATACAAACACAATACAAATGCAATATTAAGTCAATGTACATACAATACATACACATTACATACAACATTTCACACATGCGAAAGAAATCGCCTCCCAAACTGAACAATACTATCTATCCCGCGAAGGGAAAATGAAGGCAACAAAAGATCCATGTACTCGGGTGAGATGAACTGAAGCAGCATTCACCGTTACTACAGGTCCATCAAAAGATCCATGTCTTTGTCCTTTCTTATCGCTGCATGCACGAGGCTATGATGAGCCATTCCATCAGAACCCATATTCAGTACCTGCCAGACACCAGCTACATCAATTTCACTCCAATTGTGGTCTGGTGAGATGACCGAAGCATAATCTCGGAACATTTGAAGCCGTTGTTGAAACATTCAACCATTTCATGGTTATATTCTTCAGATTGTGTGAATGTTTCGAGGGCATTTTTCTTTGTGTCTTCCAATTTCAACTTCAAGGACTCTAACTCTTTGCTCCGACTTTTTGCTTTAAGAGCTTGCTTCACCTCTCCAGCGTATGCTTTGTTCAACTTGTTGGCCAAGTTTCCCATAACTTGGCCATGAATATCGCACTTACTCTCCCACCAATCCGTTGCCTTTGACATATATTGGAGGTGGTGCTTGACGGCAGAGATTTTGTCAAGCGGATCATGAGTCTCAGCCTCACTTCCAGATGAAGTGGGATCATGATTGGGAGTCCGAGGTGGAGATGGGAATGGCACATGCCAGGGCTGGTCCCCTGGGTAACTGACTTGCTCGTTAGGAGGGCGTACATCGGACATGTTGAAGTAGTACTGGGGACAATTCACAGCTGTTGCCTGCAACAAAACAAATAGAGGTACATTCAGTCTCCAGTTGTAAATGACTATATGGTTAGGTTGAGTGGAGAATATTGCCTTTCAGTAAGACTAATTACCTTTCCCGTTAAGAAGGTGCCTCTGTTGCAGTTCTATATAGGAAGGTTGAGTTATATGTACGAACTTATATGAGGTAAATTGGGTTTTGTGTTGGTGCATTAAATTGATGGGATTCAAAACTACACCATTAACTCCTTGGCTGTAAGTTACAGCAGGACAACATGACATTAAGAACAATAAAATTGGCTTCCAAACGACAAAAAAGGAAACCTTAATGGGAAATAGGAAATTGTGGATTGGAACAAAAAATAGGACTATGTAAGTAAGCATTTATTGCGATTTTCAGAACACAAAATTGGAAAATAGGAAAATAGCAAAACCCGAAAATTGGAAATTTGGAAAAGTGACAACTTAAAACTTGGATATGGGAAATAAGGAAACTTGGAAAATTGGAAATTGAAGAAAAGAAAATTTGGAAAAATGGAAATACGAAAAAATGGAAAGTTGGAAAGTTGGAAAATTGGAAAATTGGAAAATTGGAAAATTGGAAAATTGGAAAATTGGAAAATTGGAAAATTGGAAAAAGGAAATAAGGAAAAATTGGAAACAGGAAAGTAGGCAATAGGATCAAATGATAGTTGGAAAATTGGAAAATTGGAAAAAAGAAAAAAGGACACGTGGAAAATAGGAAATTTGGGAATTGTAAATTGGCAAAGAAAGCAACTTGGAAAATTGGAAATTTCGAAATTGGCCAAAAGGAAACTTGGAAAATAGGAAAATAGGAAAATAGGAAATAGGAAATAGGAAATAAAGGAAACTCTGAAAACATGAAAATTTGAAAATTCGAAAATTCGAAAATTCAGAAAAAAGGACACTTGGAAAGTAGGCAAATAAGCAAATTGGGAAATTGAAAATTGAAAATTGAAAATTGGAAAATTGGAAAATTGGAAAATAGGAAATAAGGCAACTTGGAAAATAGCAAAAGTGGAAATTGAACAAAAGGACAGTTACCGCAATGAAAAATTTGAAATAGAAAAAAATAAGGAAACTTACAAAATAGTCGAATTGGAAAAAAAAAACATTGGATAATTGGACACAAACTTAAAATTTGAAAATTGGAAATAGGAAACAGGGACACATGGAAAATCAGAAAACTGGAAACGAATTGAAATTGTGGAAATGGGAAATAAGACAATTACCATATTGGACAATTTTAAATACTGTCTGAATTAGGCAAAGTAGGCAACTTTTTATAAGTACATAATGGGGGGAAAATGGGAACATTGAAAAATTGGAAAACTGGAAATAGAACAAAAGGAAACTTGGGAAATTGCACAATACGAAAATAGGGAATAGGAAAAAGTAATGAAAAATTGGAAAATTGGAAAATTGGATGACACATGGAAAATAGGAAAATATGAAAAATGGCAAAATGGAAACGAATTGAGATTGGTGAAATGAGAAATAAGACAATAACCATTATTGGTCAATTTGAATGAGTTGGTGAATTTGGCAAATAGGCAACTCCCTTATTTCAATGACATAATGGGAAAATGACCAAGTTGGGAATGTCCAACTTTTCCATATATTACAAAAAGGCATAAAGTCAACCTGGGTAATAACTCCCGCCCATACTATCCCGCCCAATACTATCCCGCCTAACACTCCCTCCAATCCCTCCCGCCAATTACTCCCCCTAATCCCTCCCGCCAATAACTCTCTCACTTACTGGTTTGGTCATTAAAATTTGAAGGTATATTAATCAACCCAGCTGTTTGAAATGAAAACTTCCATCACATTAACTGCTGCTTACAGCCACTACCTTCCCCACAGATTTAACTCACATCGCATTTAGTCCCCTGTTGTTCCAATTCAGTTGTACAGCAGCCAACAATAAATATCAAAGACCATGGCCCATAACCTGACACCAAACCCAACGATTTCAATTACTGAAGGAGGGGAGACTGAAACAGAAGCCAAGTCACCGAATTCACTCCCTACAGACTTGGTCCATGGCATACAGCAATGTCAACGCAATACCATGTTTTGGAAAAATCTTCATGCAGACATAGTTTCAAAAAATTGTGGAGGGCCAAGCTAGATGGGGTGTCATAAAAAACCGCACAATTCGCTGTCGTTATCATGCGCGCATGCATCTCCTACATATAAAGAGAATGAAAGAAAAAATTGAACTTGCACCTGCCACTGCAATTATGGTATTCAAGGAATCAGAAGCAATGGCCAAGTTGAAGCAAGAACAAGTGGAAAGGGGATTCGAACTATTTAGTAAATTTGCAATAATTGTGGATCCGGCAGGAAACTGGGCCAAGATCACTGTGGCCGGGGTCATGAATTTCATGGTTCGCGGTCACCGCACTTGAAGAGTATGCAACTTCGAATTTGTCAACAGCAGGGAAATGGAACTATGAGGTCGCGGATTTTTGTATTATGTAACGATAGGGTGGCCTGTGGTTGTATTATGTAAGTTTGGAAATAGGAATGTATGGAATGATGAAGCCTCATTTTGAAGGGAAATGGAACTATGAGGTGGCGTACTTTTGTATTATGTAACGATGGGGTGGCCTGTTGTTGTATTATGTAAGGTTGGAAATAGGATTTTATGGAATGATGAAGCCTCATTTTCTATTTCTGCGTATACAGTTTATCGGTCTCCAGTTCTGTGGCGATATAGCGGCAATATATATGCAATAAACATGCGGATAGTGGCAATATTATGTCAATATCAGTACAATAGAGTAGTGATAGAGTTACAATATGATCCTATTAGAGGACGTACTGCATCAGAATATGGTTTAAATTATATGGTCCAAAAATATACTAATAAATAAACAAAAAAGTAATTACAACCTGGAAAAAGGATGAATTAAACATTCCTTAAAAGACAGATGGCCTACAGTACAGACCTTCAAAATGAACTATATATATATATAATGCATGCCTTGTAGCACCATCACATCCCCCCCTAAATGACACAAACATGACACCCCAAAACCTCATGCTCCTTCCTCTTTCAACCCCTAAATTATCCATTGGATGCCCAATACTAGATCCCTGCTTGGGGGGTGGGATAGCCTGCAACTCCATAACAGAATTAGTAGGGGAGAGTGGTTCTGGGAAGACGCAGCTTTGTCTCCAACTTACGGTACGAGCTCAGCTCCCACCCTCACATGGGGGACTAGGGGGCTCCTCCATCTACATATTCACAGAATTCAGCTTCCCATTTCGTCGATTGCAACAACTAGGCAACCTTTATCATGCATCATACCCCAACTTATTAAGGTTGGAGCCATTGGAAGACATATATGTTCATGGTGTTCATGGTGTTCATGATGCTCAAGAACTCATCCATGTCCTTGGAGACATAGAAGCATTTATTGCCATTGATCACACCCGCCTACCTGTGAAACTCATTGTCATTGATTCCATTGCTGCATTGTTCCGATAACAGTATCAGACAACACCGGCAGATTTGAAACGGCGGTCTGAAATGTTCTTCAACATATCTGGGACATTGAAGGGTTTAGCAAATAAGTATGGGTTGGCGTTGGTTGTCACCAACCAAGTGGTGGATTTTATTGGGCCACATCATGGAGTGAATGGGGTGAGGTTGGGAAACTTGGAGTCCCTGGACACATCAGGCAGACGGCTGAGTCCAGCTTTGGGACTGGCTTGGGCACATTGCATAAATTCAAGAGTGTTCTTGGCAAGACATGAGCAATCTATTGAGGTTGACATTCGTAATGCTCCTTCAACAAGTATATGTAGTCAAACACATAGGACATTTCACCTTGTATTTGCCCCACATCTGGCCTATGCATCGGCCGAATTTGTGATAAAAAAAGAAGGTATAGTCGGAGTATCACAGTAACTGTGTAATATAAGAATTCTAAGAACTTTAATGTTTTGGATCCATTTGGAATTACATTCCAGTCCCTTTAATTTCGCACTCAAATTATAATTGCAATCAGGAAGCAATACCAGTACAATAAAAGGTCAATATAATGGCAATCTGTGAGCAATACAGAATGCTGTAGCAATGCAACCCAAATAATGCAAATTTAAAAGAATTCCCATTCAACATAACACGAAACCCACCACAAATAAAAGTTGAGTTCACCTACCAAAGCAACACAAATCTTATTGTCTAAGATACATTGCGCAATGGAATAT
>NC_047656.1:12326472-12393672 GCF_902201215.1 Prunus dulcis | reverse complement strand
TTACGATTCTTGACCTTTCAATTCCAATATTCATCCTATTCTACTATGTAGTCATACACTAATGAGAGAATGCAGAGTTTGCTTTAATATACATGTGTCTTTTTTTCATCAACAAAGTCATATTTATGACATGACTACACAAGTAACCGTTGCAAGTTTGCCTTTTGTAGTGCGGAGGTGCAGCTGGAATCATTTTCAGGGGGCGCTGATTTTTTCTACAGACTTGTCGATGAAACCGAATGGATGAGCTCAAGGGTAACGATACACAAAGCTGTACTTTATTACGATAATTCAATTGTTTTCTCACCTTTTTTAAGTGTTGAGTTGTATGAAATTGTGCTAATATTATATGTGTCAACTTTCAGCACCTGGACATGGCAACCTTTCTTATCCGCAAAAGGCAACTCTCTCATCCGTTGGTTTTTGGAACTGATTGGACAACGGCAGATTGTTGCTTGCAGGTAAACATGTAACCATTGTGCAGCAATTTGTGCTTCATTTGCTGTCGGTTGTGATTTTCTAATATGCCTTCATTTAAATTTGTGCAGCAATTTCTAGAGCCGTTCAAACCGACGGCCAGGAAACGTGGATCGAAGAAGGCTGCTGGTTCAAACACCGTTGTCCTTCCAGCCAGCAAGGTGAAGAATTTACATCACTTTGTGCGTGGTACGTGGCAACACGGCTATGCCCAAGCTTGGACAAAAGTCCGGAAGGTGTATTTTCCATATAATCTGAAAGGGTCTCATTGGGTTGCAATCGAACTTGATTTCGTAAGACATACTGCAACCGTGTATGACTCCTATATTGATTATACGAAACGTTCAAAGCTTGTTACGCTTCTGCACCCTATTAGCGATACGCTGGCACGAGTGCTGTTCGATATGCATTTTTATGATGATTCTGAGGTTGAAGAGGTGAAGCAAAAGGGGCTGACGATGTCGATGTATACGCCATTCTCAGTGTGCATCATTGCAGATGTGCCACAACAACGAGATGGGTAACGTTTGTGAATTTTGTGCTGTTTATCCAAATTTTACATAACTGCAGTTTTAATTTCCCAACTAATTGGCCTCACAGTGCGTCTTGCGGAATCTTGACCGTCAAATTCATCGAGCATCTCAATGCTTTAAAGTCGGTAGATAAAGTTGACCCTTTGAAGATCAAATATTACCGACTCAAGCTTGCAATTGAGGCTTTACGGGGGGAGGCATATTTATGAGGTACATTTTATCTTTTTGGCTTACTATTGTTGCTCTCTTTTATTTCCTTCGCTATCTCAATATTCACATTTGTTGGGTGATTTATATTTGCTGAAAGCTCTGAAATAGGACTTTTAATGTATTATTGTTCTCAAATGTATCCATTATATGTCCCTTTATTGATATGGCATAAGTGTCAATCTTCTGGTTTATATTGTCGATTTGCTTCAGTAGTAGTTCTAGTTTAGAGCTTCTCCCAATATATTTCGACAGCACTCATGTGAGGGGAAGTGCTGTTGTCGTGGTTATTACAAAATTTCCCAATAAATTTATTTTGTTAGTAAGGCTGTTGATTTTGAGGAATTATGATGTCAGATATGGGATGCCTACAACGTGAAGGGCCAGAGTTTTAAAACGGCCATAGAAGCTGCTTGCCTACTTCTCAGAATCGATGACATTGTGAGTGGGATGAAGAAGAAGCAGCCTCCTGGTGCAAAAGCTCCTTCCAAGCCTCAAGTTGAGACAGAAGGCGATGCAGATAATGAGCAAATAATTCCGGAGTGCTTATCGAGAGCACGTGGTTATCTCAGTTTGAATGAAGTTTTGCTTTAAACAAGAAAAAAAGGAGCATTATAAGTTTGATGAGGATATTTTTTAGGTTTGTAATGTCACCTTAACTTGGTAGTGTGTGTTTTGTCCCTCTTCTTTCTTTCTCATTCGACGAGGGGTGGGAAAGAAGAGAAGTCTTCTTATTGGAGAATGCTAATGTTAGTTTCACATGTCATCTGTGTATCGAACACAATTTCTTTGTTCAACTTAGTGGATTGGCACAGTGGAGCTTATTTCTACCATTCTTCTGAATGATTGTTAACAGTCCAAACTTAGTTATTGACACAAATATGTACTTTTCTAAAAGTAAGAAAACAAAAAGTTTTTCATGGCCAAGCATCAATTTTAATAAGCCAGTGTGGCACCTAAAACACACAACGTACGGCACTGTACACAAACTTGTGGAGGAAAGGATTCATATTGAGCATCTATTTTATCCACTTAGGGGGAGTAAGAATTGATCTTGTCACTCCCATATTCAGCCAATATGCCACGTATTGATTCAAAGCAGAGCTTAAAAATGAAACGAAAGCAGATAAAAAACCCTAGACACGGCGAGCTGATGCAACTGAAATTGGCAAATAGCAAAGATGACATGAAGTTTGGGACTTCACAAGCGAGGTTGAACGAGGATGAAGCTGTGAGGGTTGCATACAAGCATGGGACGCCTCTTGAAGGAGGCAAAATTGGTGATTCTGAGCCTGTGGATTTATTTTCCAGTCCTCATCATATTCCAAAGTAGGGCAATATGCCTACAATACGAAGGCAATACGAAGGCAATACGAAGGCAATACGAAGGCAATACGAAGGCAATACGAAAGCAATACGAAGGCAATACGAAGGCAATATGACCACAATAAATATGCAATACGAAGGCAATACGAAGG
The DNA here is from genome assembly GCF_902201215.1 of Prunus dulcis. Lineage (NCBI taxonomy): Eukaryota > Viridiplantae > Streptophyta > Magnoliopsida > Rosales > Rosaceae > Prunus > Prunus dulcis. Next base: position 12,390,977 of record NC_047656.1, on the reverse strand, counting down.
CAATATGACCACAATCAATATACAATACGAAGGCAATATTACAGCAATATAAGTACAATATAAAGGCAATATCAGGGCAATATACATACAATACATACACATTACAGTATTAAGGGAATACAAACACAATACAAATGCAATATTAAGTCAATGTACATACAATACATACACATTACATACAACATTTCACACATCCGAAAGAAATCGCCTCCCAAACTGAACAATACTATCTATCCCGCGAAGGGAACATGAAGGCAACAAAAGATCCATGTACTCGGGTGAGATGAACTGAAGCAACATTCACCGTTACTACAGGTCCATCAAAAGATCCATGTCTTTGTCCTTTCTTCTCGCTGCATGCACGAGGCTATGATGAGCCATTCCATCAGAACCCATATTCAGTACCTGCCAGACACCAGCTACATCAATTTCACTCAAATTGTGGTCTGGTGAGATGACCGAAGCATAATCTCGGAACATTTCGAAGCCGTTGTTGAAACATTCAACCATTTCATGGTTATATTATTCAGATTGTGTGAATGTTTCGAGGGCATTTTTCTTTGTGTCTTCCAATTTCAACTTCAAGGACTCTAACTCTTTGCTCCGACTTTTTGCTTTAAGAGCTTGCTTCACCTCTCCAGCGTATGCTTTGTTCAACTTGTTGGCCAAGTTTCCCATAACTTGGCCATGAATATCGCACTTACTCCCCCACCAATCCGTTGCCTTTGACATATATTGGAGGTGGTGCTTGACGGCAGAGATTTTGTCAAGCGGATCATGAGTCTCAGCCTCACTTCCAGATGAAGTGGGATCATGATTGAGAGTCCGAGGTGGAGATGGGAATGGCACATGCCAGGGCTGGTCCCCCGGGTAACTGACTTGCTCGTTAGGAGGGCGTACATCGGACATGTTGAAGTAGTACTGGGGACAATTCACAGCTGTTGCCTGCAAAAAAACAAATAGAGGTACATTCAGTCTCCAGTTGTAAACGACTATATGGTTAGGTTGAGTGGAGAATATTGCCTTTCAGTAAGACTAATTACCTTTCCCGTTAAGAAGGTGCCTCTGTTGCAGTTCTATATAGGAAGGTTGAGTTATATGTACGAACTTATATGAGGTAAATTGGGTTTTGTGTTGGTGCATTAAATTGATGGGATTCAAAACTACACCATTAACTCCTTGGCTGTAAGTTACAGCAGGACAACATGACATTAAGAACAATAAAATTGGCTTCCAAACGACAAAAAAGGAAACCTTAATGGGAAATAGGAAATTGTGGATTGGAACAAAAAATAGGACTATGTAAGTAAGCATTTATTGCGATTTTCAGAACACAAAATTGGAAAATAGGAAAATAGCAAAACACGAAAATTGGAAATTTGGAAAAGTGACAACTTAAAACTTGGATATGGGAAATAAGGAAACTTGGAAAATTGAAAATTGAAGAAAAGAATTATTGGAAAAACGGAAATACGAAAAAATGGAAAGTCGGAAAGTTGGAAAATTGGAAAATTGGAAAAAGGAAATAAGGAAAAATTGGAAACAGGAAAGAAGGCAATAGGATCAAATGATAGTTGGAAAATTGGAAAATTGGAAAAAGGAAAAAAGGACACTTGGAAAATAGGAAATTTGGGAATTGTAAATTGGAAAAGAAAGCAACTTGGAAATTTGGAAATGTCGAAATTGGCCAAAAGGAAACTTGGAAAATAGGAAAATAGGAAAATAGGAAAATAGGAAATAGGAAATAGGAAATAAAGGAAACTCTGAAAACATGAAAATTAGAAAATTAGAAAATTAGAAAATTCAGAAAAAAGGAAACTTGGAAAGTAGGCAAATAAGCAAATTGGGAAATTGAAAATTGAAAATTGGAAAATAGGAAAATAGGAAAATAGGAAATAAGGCAACTTGGAAAATAGCAAAAGTGGAAATTGAACAAAAGGACAGTTACGAAAATGAAAAATTTGAAATAGGAAAAAAAAGGAAACTTAGAAAATAGTCGAATTGGAAATAAAAACATTGGATAAATGGACAAAAACTTAAATTTTGAAAATTGGAAATAGGAAACAGGGACACATGGAAAATCAGAAAACTGGAAACAAATTGAAATTGTGGAAATGGGAAATAAGACAATTACCATATTGGACAATTTTAATTACTGTCTGAATTAGGCAAAGTAGGCAACTTTTTATAAGTAAAAAATGGGGGGAAAATGGGAACATTGAAAAATTGGAAAACTGGAAATAGAACAAAAGGAAACTTGGGAAATTGCACAATACGAAAATAGGGAATAGGAAAAAATAATGAAAAATTGAAAAATTGGAAAAATGGAAAATTGGAAAATTGGATGACACATGGAAAATAGGAAAAATATGAAAAATGGCAAAATGGAAACGAATTGAGATTGGTGAAATGAGAAATAAGACAATAACCATTATTGGTCAATTTGAATGAGTTGGTGAATTTGGCAAATAGGCAACTCCCTTATTTCAATGACATAATGGGAAAATGACCAAGTTGGGAACGTCCAACTTTTCCATATATTACAAAAAGGCATAAAGTCAACCTGGGTAATAACTCCCGCCCATACTATCCCGCCCAATACACTCCCGCCTAACACTCCCGCCAATCCCTCCCGCCAATTACTCCCCCTAATCCCTCCCGCCAATAACTCTCTCACTTACTGGTTTGGTCATTAAAATTTGCAGGTATATTAATCAACCCAACTGTTTGAAATGAAAACTTCCATCACATTAACTGCTGCTTACAGCCACTACCTTCCCCACAGATTTAACTCACATCGCATTTAGTCCCCTGTTGTTCCAATTAAGTTGTACAGCAGCCAACAATAAATATCAAAGACCATGGCCCATAACCTCACACCAAACCCAACGATTTCAATTACTGAAGGAGGGGAGACTGAAACAGAAGCCAAGTCACCGAATTCACTCCCTACAGACTTGGTCCATGGCATACAGCAATGTCAACGCAATACCATGTTTTGGAAAAATCTTCATGCAGACATAGTTTCAAAAAATTGTGGAGGGCCAAGCTAGATGGGGTGTCATAAAAAACCGCACAATTCGCTGTCGTTATCATGCGCGCATGCATCTCCTACATATAAAGAGAATGAAAGAAAAAATTGAACTTGCCCCTGCCACTGCAATTATGGTATTCAAGGAATCAGAAGCAATGGCCAAGTTGAAGCAAGAACAAGTGGAAAGGGGATTTGAACTATTTCGTAAATTTGCAATAATTGTGGATCCGGCAGGAAACTGGGCCAAGATCACTGTGGCCGGGGTCATGAATTTCATGGGTCGCGGTCACCACACTTGAAGAGTATGCAACTTCGAATTTGTCAACAGCAGGGAAATGGAACTATGAGGTGGCGTATTTTTGTATTATGTAACGATAGGGTGGCCTGTTGTTGTATTATGTAAGTTTGGAAATAGGAATGTATGGAATGATGAAGCCTCATTTTGTAGGGAAATGGAACTATGAGGTGGCGTACTTTTGTATTATGTAACGATGGGGTGGCTTGTTGTTGTATTATGTAAGTTTGGAAATAGGATTTTATGGAATGATGAAGCCTCATTTTCTATTTCTGCGTATACAGTTTATCGGTCTCCAGTTCTGTGGCGATATATCGGCAATATATATGCAATAAACATGCGGATAGTGGCAATATTATGTCAATATCAGGACAATAGAGTAGTGATAGAGTCACAATATGATCCTATTAGAGGACGTACTGCATCAGAATATGGTTTAAATTATATGGTCCAAAAATATACTAATAAATAAACAAAAAAGTAATTACAACCTGGAAAAAGGATGAATTAAACATTCCTTAAAAGATAGATGGCCTACAGTACAGACCTTCAAAATGAACTCTATATATATATAATGCATGCCTTGTAGCACCATCACATCCCCCCCTAAATGACACAAACATGACACCCCAAAACCTCATGCTCCTTCCTCTTTCAACCCCTAAATTATCCATTGGATGCCCAATACTAGATCACTGCTTGGGGGGTGGGATAGCCTGCAACTCCATACCAGAATTAGTAGGGGAGAGTGGTTCTGGGAAGACGCAGCTTTGTCTCCAACTTACGGTACGAGCTCAGCTCCCACCCTCACATGGTGGACTAGGGGGCTCCTCCATCTACATATTCACAGAATTCAGCTTCCCATTTCGTCGATTGCAACAACTATGCAACCTTTATCATGCATCATACCCCAACTTAATAAGGTTGGAGCCATTGGAAGACATATATGTTCATGGTGTTCATGATGCTCAAGAACTCATCCATGTCCTTGGAGACATAGAAGCATTTATTGCCATTGATCACACCCGCCTACCTGTGAAACTCATTGTCATTGATTCCATTGCTGCATTTTTCCGATCACAGTATCAGACAACACCGGCAGATTTGAAACGGCGGTCTGAAATGTTCTTCAACATATCTGGGACATTGAAGGGTTTAGCAAATAAGTATGGGTTGGCGGTGGTTGTCACCAACCAAGTGGTGGATTTTATTGGGCCACATCATGGAGTGAATGGGGTGAGGTTGGGAAACTTGGAGTCCCTAGACACATCAGGCAGACGGGTGAGTCCAGCTTTGGGACTGGCTTGGGCACATTGCATAAATTCAAGAGTGTTCTTGGCAAGACATGAGCAATCTATTGAGGTTGACATTAGTAATGCTCCTTCAACAAGTATATGTAGTCAAACACATAGGACATTTCACCTTGTATTTGCCCCACATCTGGCCTATGCATCGGCCGAATTTGTGATAAAAAAAAAAGGTATAGTCGGAGTATCACAGTAACTGTGTAATATAGGAATTCTAAGAACTTTAATGTTTTGGATCCATTTGGAATTACATTCCAGTCCCTTTAATTTCGCACTCAAATTATAATTGCAATCAGAAAGCAATACCAGTACAATAAAAGGTCAATATAATGGCAATCTGTCAGCAATACAGCATGCTGTAGCAATGCAACCCAAATCAGCATGCTGTAGCAATGCAACCCAAATAATGCAAATTTAAAAGAATTCCCATTCAACATAACACGAAACCCACCACAAATAAAAGTTGAGTTCACATGACCTACCAAAGCAACACAAATCTTATTGTCTAAGATACATTGCGCAATGGAATATTGTTTTTACAGGTGCTTTTATTTTGGCCTGCGGAACCGCACCTTGAGCACTTTCTTCTAATGCTGCCCTCTCCTTGCGAGGGAATTCTTAACTTCTTTCGTCTGCCTGGCATGACCCTTGCCACGGGGGGCAGCACAACTCGACTTCGAACATCTTCAGGAGTATCCCACATTCCGTGAGGTTGTACCGGGTAGATGCTATCCGAATAAGCATCCATCCAGGTTTTTCGAGTGTAATACCGAGAAGCCTTTGCATATACACTTACTTTCAAGAAGCGGCAAACTGCAACTACATGCTTGCAAGGTAGCTGCTCAAGCTGAAACTTTCTACAACTACAACTGTTGTTCGTCAAATCTACGAGGCCATCCATATTACCGTCCAAAACATTATACTGTGCATTATTCACTTTAACCACATTCATCCTTGCAGCATCCTCCAACCTGTTCCTCAACTTCTTCTCTCCAAAATTGGGGCACAATGTTGTTGTGCAATTCAAAGCCAACTCACAACGTTCGGTGAACCATTTCACAAGGAGATTAACAATTTCCCCTATCAAATGAACCACTGGCAGCATTCTTGCAAACCTAAGGACTGAGTTGATTGACTCCGCAATATTTGCTGTCATTACATTGTAGCGGCGTCCATCCATGTGAGCTCTAGACCACTTATGTAACCCTGCCTCTTCAAGATATTGAGCAACATGTTCCTTTCGCTTGATCTTGCGAAAATGACCATCAAATTCAGCAATGGAATAAGATTTTGCAGCCTTCTCAAAGTGCATAAGTATGTGATCACGCTTTTTCAACTTGAAAGTGCGTTTCATGTTCCCCTTCATATGATAAAAGCATATGCCATGTTGTGCAGTTGGAAAAATTTTGTTCCACACATTCTCTATGCTAACATTGCGATCAGAAATAATAACAAGATTGGGACACTCACCAATGGCTTCATGAAGTTTAGTGAAAAACCAATGCCATGATGCATCCGTCTCCAAATCCCCGATCCCAAAAGCAAGAGGATATATATTTCGATTACCATCGAATGCATTTGCTACAAACATAACACCCTTGTACTTGGATTTTAAATGAGTGGCATCCACGGCTATCACTGGGCGCATGGAAGAACGGAACCCTCTAATACATGCGCCAACCGCCATAAATAAATACACAAAGTGATTGTTCTCATCAGTTCGGATGTGTGTTTTTGTGCCGGGATTCATACGCTCCAATTCATAGCAATAAGCTGGAAGGATATAATATGCCTCCTCTGCTGATCCTCTAATGGACAATAGAGCTAACTCCCTTGCTTTCCAAGCTTTTGAATAATGGATGGTGCAACCAAAGTTGTGTTTCACATCTCTCATAATGTCACTTGGTGTGTATATTGTCCGACAATCCTTCAACTTCCTTTTAAGTGAACTGGCTACAAGTGCTGCTGTTGCTTGACGATGCTTGTCACTTACAAACCTCAAATCACATTCATGGACAGTTGTACACCTCACAATCATGAAGCTGTATTCTCCAATTCTCGATGCTCGGACCCGCCATGGGCATGGACGTTGAGAACAAACCACAAGCAACCTCTTAGTGCAAGAGAATTGCACCTTAAATTCAAAGTGGCCTCTTAATGCCGTCAACCGTAACTCCGTCAACAATGTTTTCTTACTAGAGAAAATTTGCCCAACTGTAATTTTCGGATTCCAATCGCTTCGTGAAAACCCGCTGTCCAAATATGCTTCTTCATCTTTTACACAGACTGCATTATACCGATTTTTTTCACCCATTTGACTCCAATAATGTTGACGAGTGGGTTCAGATTCTCCTCCTAAACGCATTTTTGGCAACTGGGCAGCTGTGTTCAAGCACCCCAAATTAGGAGGGGCAGAGTACACTGACACTTCATTTCTTTCAGTACCATTATCACCACCATGCATCTCATCCACCTCGCTAAAATCAATCATATCCATAAAATCTGTCCCTACTTCACCTCCCAAATCAGTGACATTTGTATTATTCCAAGTTACTTCATTGCTTTCAACAATGGCAACTGAAGAATGACCCATCCGACTACTATCTGTCGTGATATGCATACTATGAACTACATCATTTTTCAGTCCTTTATCTTCTATACTCACGAGTAAGGGAGCTAGTTTTGAAGGTGTTACCTCGGAATTGTACTTCATAAAAAAAATTGACATCATCATCGTCCTCAATCTTTATGTGCTTCCACTCATTCGAGGCCACCAAAACTGAGAATTTTAAGCAAATCTTGTCTTCCCTGATGTTTGTATTACCAATCCGATGCACACGGTCCAACAGTTCAGCAAATTTGATGGTCCGTGGAACTATTAAGCCTTTTGAGTCACCCCCTTCGTATTTGCACATCTTCTTCGAGGTGACCCATTTTCCATTGTAGCACACGAGAATAACAATTGTCTCCATTTCTGACCATGACAAAACAACATTTCATTCACACAATAATATAACCACAATAAACATACAATAGAATAGCAATATAATCACAATATAGCCGCAATATAGCAGCAATATAGAGGCACTATAATAGCAATATAACAGCAATACGACTGTAAAATAAGAGGAACACAACCACTGTACACTGGTAACACATCAGAATCTCACTATACAGATCTACTACATCAAATTGAAAATCCCAAGTTTGAAGATTCACATATCCAGACCAATCTAAATGGAATTGGTACAAACCCAGATGAATGAGCATGAATATTCAACAAAACCTAACCCAAAGACATTAAAGCCAAAACGAATTTAACACAAACCCAAACAATCAAACTATAACTCATTTCACATAATCCCACTGATATTAACAAAATAACCATGAACAATACCTTTTCGGGTTCGGCAATCCACTACAGATTCAACGTTGCAAGCAGCTATTCAGAAGACATTGCTGAAGGGAAGGGTTCGCGATTCCAAACAAAGAGCAACAGATCGAGTAGGGGAGAAAGAGCAGCTGCGGTATGAGAAAGAGAGCAAAGACAGAAACAGAGAGTTGTGCTAGAGAGAGAGAGAGCCAAGATAGAGAGAGCCAAGACAGACCCAGAGAGCTGTGATAGACAGCTACCAAAGAGAAAGATAGTTGTGCCAGAGAGAGAGAGCTGTGTGACCTAAGAGAACAGACCAAATTTCTGAACTTGTGAAAAATCAGCAATAAGGGTACAATAATTTTATATTTATAGGTGATAGTTCCAAAAATTTTAAAAAAGGGTGGTATTTTCAGTTACAATTATGAAAATGGTGGCATTTTGGGCTATTTCCCTTATTTTTATACCTTATAATGAATTGAGATGTGGACAATGAATGTGTTTCTTCCTTCATAGTTGTGCTTAAAATGATATTTCTCTTGATATCTTTTCTTTGGTATGAAGCAGAAACAGGGAAGGAAATCTCATATGAAATGGTATTTTATGTTGGAGGTTAGGTTTATTTTATGTTAGATTTCATACTGAATCAATTTGAAAGGTTCCCTTGAAGACTATATGAATTTCTTTTAAGTTTTTATGGTTATAAGTTATAACACATTAATTTTATTTTTTCTTATCAGTTCTTTCAACTTTATTTTGCTAATTCAGTGTTAGTAGTTGTCAAAGATGGCATCAAAGCTTGGCAAATCTATGCTCAATGGGATTGGTATTACGATTTGATCAGTGATAGGACTTTTGGTTAAATCCCAAGCAGGGAATGCATTCTTTGCCATAGGTCCAGGACAGGTCCTCTTGGCTTCCCTTGATGCTATCAGTAATAAGTTGATTAGGGTTCTATAACCTATAGGTATTTATAGGTTAATTATTTCTGCTTTTATAGCTTACTTCTCCATTAGATTAACATAGCCTATAAATGGCAATATACATATGTATTAGTTTTGACCACAGGTGTCTATAAATTACCTATTCTTTTGTACAACAAACTTGCACATGGTTTGATTATGTTATGGGTATTGGTTTGATTCTATTAAAGTCTGGGTCTTTTGGTTTCATTATGTTATAGGTATTTAATAATTTGTGGCAATGACAGATTATACTTTTGTCCACCACATTCGTAGAATGCTTGTCGTATTTAAATTGTGGTTTATGCAGTTAATTTTTTGGCCTTAATTCTATAATAATAGCCATTTTCTTCACTAAAATTTTCCCATTTGTCAAAACTAACACCTACCATTTTCCAAATTTGTAGCAACAAAATCAACACCCATTGATTTGATGCTATTAAAGCTCGGTTGTTTTGGCTTAATTCTCTCATACCTATTTAATAAATTGTCACAATTGTTCTAAGTTTGTTATGTCCATCAGATTAATAGAATGGTTGATGTACCTAAATTGTTGTTTGTCATGTTGGATTTTTTAACTTAATTTTGTGATGATAGTTGGTCTTCACTCAAATTTTTTCATTTATCTACGCTAACAACTGCCATTTTTCAAATTTGTACCAACAGAGTTAAAACCCCTGCAGAGGACAAGAAAGAATAGAAGCCACCTCTATAGCAGAGCCATCAAGAGAAAGATCCCCTTCCAAGGCAGAAAATCCCCTTCCACCACCCCGTAGCATATACATAAAGACTTGTCCATACTCTTTTGAACAATAAACAGCTCAAAACTGCTGATATTTTGATATTTTGATTGTTGCTTAGTTTATTAAAATATGGTTAATATTTTAACATGACAAGCAGCATAAAAAAAACATGTTATTTGTCTATTTTTTGTAACTTAAACTTGCTAAACAAAGCATGATGCCACTATTTAGATCTCCATGTCTATATAAATAGTACCATCTTTCCTACATATTTTCACGACTTTTTATATATTTCACACAATTTTAAAACCTACAGCATCGCATGGGCACCATTGATAATGAGAAGTCTAAGTCAATACGCGTTCAAAGGTATACTTCAAATGTTGAGCAACAAAATTAAGTAATGATATGTGACTCAAACGCAACCAAAATGGGTGGGTAGCAAACGCAAAACTCAATTGAAATTTTGATTGAAAAAAAAAAAGTAATGATATGTGAGAGAACTTCAAGTGTTGGATAAAAGCAAAAATTATTTTTAAAAAATTATTAAATTTCTTTTATTTGTATTTATTTATTTTCACATTAGGCGAGCATACGATCAAAGAGAAGAAAGTTAAAATATATAAGGTGGCACGCACTGAACACAAAATCAAAGGAGATGAACGGTGAAGCGCATAGTTCCAACAATGAGTTCATATCTTTAGAAACTTATATATTCGGCCAAAAAAAGACCAACAAATATTAAATATGAAGATTCCAAAAGTTCGCCACATCCGCTAACTTTGTGTTTCTTTTTCACACTTGTCTTCGTTGGGGACAAGTTCCCATCTCGTCTCATCCCATTACAAAAACACAAGACAAGACTAAATTTGCTATTTAAAAATAAAAAATAAAAAAACTAGAAAACATTATATTGAATATAATTGAAATAACTATATCTAATATATTTTGAATCGTTAAATACCTAAAATATTCCTCTCTCATATGATGAACACACTCTCTTAATCACCGTCTTCTTATTATATGGGCGTAAGAGTTCCAAGCCAATCGTTGTGTTTTAAAAGACGACGGCAGTGCATCTTAAAACCATCGTTGTGTTTTAAAAGACGACGGTTTTTTTAAAACAAAACCGTCGGATATCTCATCTTATACACTTCTAGCGTTGGGTTGATTTTTAAAACACGACGCTTGTCACTAACTAGCATCCCTTTTTAAAACACACTAAACAAAAAATTGCCGCTTAAGTGAATTCGCGCTTGACCTAAAATTATTTGATTTTGTTGATGTAATAATATTAATGTAACACCCCGACCCCAAATTTAACCCTTATTTAAATTATTTATTTAGTAAGGGCATTTTGGTCATATTCTTAACCGGAGGGAGTTTGGGGTAGTGATTGGTATTTTTGGATAGGTCGTACTGAGACGAGTTCATAGACACGTAGTGGGCTCGAATCGGAGTTGTAACGAGAGAGATATGGTCAAAAGAAACCCAGTGGCACAATCGTAAATATTTTGAAATGGGATTTTTTTTATAAAATCAGATTTTTCCCTCTCTCTCTCTCTCTCCCCTGTGCAGAAACAGCTCCCCCCCCCCGAGTTACTGTTCACAGCGGCGGTTTTTGGGCCGCCGCCGCCGCATCCGGCCACCACTTGGGGTGACACCGGTCCCAAAAGAACCGTGCCATCCTCCTCTTTCCATCCCGACCAATCCCAGCCATCGGAACCACCTGTGCTCGCCGGAAAATGCAAAAATCCGACCGAATTTAACCCAAAATTCAAGGAGCTCGATCTCCCTCCTCCGGCCGCCATTTCTGGCGATCAAGGTATGGAAATTCATCCCTTCTGCATGCTCTAGCTGATGGTTGGGTAGGATTAGATCGATTCTTAGCGTAACCAATTCGATTTTCGAATTGAAAATGGCCGAACTTCGGCCGCCGTAATCGGCCACTTCCGGCCACTTTTTGGGGGTTGTCCAAGAACAAAAGTGGCTCCAAATAGGGTGTTATACCTAGGATAGGAATCTGGAGCCGTGATTTTGAGGTTTTCCGGCGATGCGATATCGCTTTGGGCACCCACGCGCTGCCGGCGCGTGGGCACTGTAGAAATGTGGCACCATGTTCCGATGAGATCCTTAGGTTGTCACGAGCGCGTAGGATTTCGCGGATCTCAATTCGGACGTCGTTTGACTATCGAACGGATATCGCCTATCGGGCGTTATCCGGGTTCGATAGGTTGGGACCGTCGGATGGTCCCAAATTTAATATATGTTAATCTGGGTAATTCTAGGATCGTGTAGGAATTCACGGATCGTGAATCGGAGCCCCGGATGTTCCGATTCAATAATTTAAAGTTTATATTTTATATATTAACAGTTAGATCGTACGATCGTGAGTGATCCGACCGTCCGATCTGAACCAAACTTGCAGGACGAGTGTCCTATACGTTATAGAACCCATAGGAACTTCCGGATCGGAGTTTGGAGGTCGTGGTCCCCGTGGGCCCGTTTGACCAGGGTTAGGGTAGTTTGACCCTTGATTGACCGTGAGTCTTCCGGAGTAATCTCACCTTTCTAGGGGGATTATCGGGTGCTAGACTCTTGTGAAGGGTTACACAATATTAGAATTAATATTTATTATTATAATTATAATAAGTTGGTACAAGAGTACAAAAGAGTCTAGAATGTCAGTTCGGAGTGCTATACGCACTACCTTAGGTACCTCCCCGGATTTTGGGATTTACTATAAGCACCACCAAGTGAAAGTTAGGTCCCACGTGGCGTAGGTTATCCGGCGTGTGGACAGACCCCATACGTGGCGCTGGTTGTACCGGCGTATGGGGAGATATTGTAGTATTGTGTTGAGGTCGCACGTGGCGTAGGTTATCCGGCGTGTCGACAGGCCCCATACGTGGCGTTGGTTGTACCGGCGTATGGGGAGTTATGTGATATGATGTTGAGGTCCCACGTGGCGTAGGTTATCCGGCGTTGGGACAGGCCCTATACGTGGCGTTGGTTGTACCGGCGTATGGGGAGTTATGTGATATGACGTGTAGGTCTCACGTGGCGTAGGTTATCCGGCGTTGAGACAGTCCCCATACGTGGCGTTGGTTGTACCGGCGTATGGGGAGATATGTGATAGTATGGCATGGTCGCACATGGCGTAGGTTATCCGGCGTGTTGACAGACCCCGTACGTGGCGTTGGTTGTACCGGCGTATGGGGAGATTATGGGGAATACAGAGAAACGAAATGAGGTATCGCCTGAGTGTGGAATTAGGTTTTATGGGAGAACTACGTGTGGCTTGATCCCTCAAGGAGGGTACGTAGGCAGCCTAAGGTTGTTAGGTGCAGCCGCAGACTAAATGTTAGGCTTAATTTGTATTTGAATCGTTTGGTAGTTGGTTGAGAATTATTGGAAGGCCGAAGGCCATTTGTGTGTACTGCATGAAATTATATTGTGCATGCTGCCAGTTGGGATATTAAATGTGTTTTTATGCAGGTTGGAATTTTGGGAAATGTCCAATTTATAGGGGAGACTCTGCCGGAATTTCGGCAGAAAGTCTCGGTCTTTAGTAAGTGGGCCCGGTATCGGGGTGATGTCAGGAATTTCAAAGGGTTCGTCCCGGGTTTTGGAAAAATTTGGGGCGGGTCCTTTCAATCAATACTTTAGGCTGGATGGTGATGGATGTGGAGTGGAACTTTATTTACAGAACCCTAATCTTGTAACTTTTGCTTTTAATGTAAGGAACAGCTTAGAGCTATATTGTTGTATTTGGTACAAGTAGTAGGGTTCTAGCGTTTGTGTATTGGTGACATTAGAAGGTTGAAGTGAAAAGATGTTTATGTTTATTTTTTAAGAGTGGTGATTTCGCACTCCAATTTTATCCACTTACACTCTATAAAAAGGAGTGTAAGTGAATAAAATTGGAGTGGGGAAATCATTACCCTTTTTTAAACGAATAATGCTACTCTTATCACATTTATATACCACATTCTCATACCACCTTATGTGGCAGATGAGGTGGACAACACATCAATTAAAATTAATTTAATGTTTTCTTATCTTTTATGATTTATTGACACGTTTTGCAAAACAGTTTCTTATCTGTCACATAAGGTGATATGAAAATGTGGCATATAAATGTGGTAAGTATAGTATTACTCTTTTTAAACATTGCAAAACAGTTTCTTTCTGGTGTCGTAGTTGGATTGTTGAAGGTCCATTTTCTTCAACCCATTCCCAATCAGCTTGAATTGTTTATTCTACAAAGAAACCAAGCTCGAATGAGCCCATCAAAGAAATCAAGCGCAATACCAGCTCCAGCTGAATGGGCCCAATTTGTTGTTTAACCAGTTTGTATAACAAAATATTCAACTTTAAGACAGTTTAAACGAAATATAGAGAGTAATAATCAAGCATTAATAAGAAAACAGTGAGGCACCGCATGGTGAGGACCATTGAGTTGACAAGTACAGATGCAACAGTTACGAATGCTGCGATGCGTCGTAGTGTAGACGGCCATAGTTGGTAAGGAATATTGGGGCTGCAAGTATCCCGTGGATGAAGTAGATCACAAACGCATGATATCACCTTAAAACCACATAACCTGGTACAAATAAAGATATATCAAAGAGCTTGATTTTATAATATATACTATTTCAGAGTTTGATTATAATTTCTAACCTCTCTCTCAATTCCCTCAAAGTTCTTCGGTCCGTCACGGTTGATTATGATCTCATTCTTCTGGCCTGAGGACTTATCTTCAGTGAAGACACTCAAGATGCCATCGGGATCAATTTCGAAGAAAACATCGAAATTATGAACAAGTTTGGGAGCTGGAGGAATGTAACGGAGGCTGCATTCACCCAAAAAGTTGAGATTGGCTGGCGTGCTACTCTCACCCTCGTACATGCGGAAGTCGACCGAAACTTGGTTATCCTTGATAGGACATTTTATTTTCTTCTTGACGGGAATTAGTGAGTTTCTTGGAATCAACTTTACGAACTTCTTATTATCTGCAAACTCCAAACCAATTGTAAGAGGAGTGACGTCCTTGAGAGTGTAGTCCTGAATAAACTCCCCTTTGCCATTCCTAGTCAAGGTTGCGGCTTGAACCGCGGCACCATATGCCACTGCCTCATCCGGATTAACGCCCTTGCACAGCTCCTTCCCCTTGAAAAACTCCTGTAATAGCTGTTGCACCATGGGAATTCTAGTAGAGCCACCGGCCAGAACAACATCGTCGACACTGCTTATGTTCATGTTAGCATCCGTTAAGCACTTCTTCACAGGCTCCATACACTTGATAAATAAATCCCCGTTTAGTTGTTCAAATATGGCACGAGTAAAAGTTATGGTGAAATCAGTATTCTCACACAAACAGTCAATTTCAACCTCGAAGTCAGACTCAAATGAGAGTCTATTCTTTGCCTTCTCACATTCAATTTTTAACCTCCTAAGGGCTCTTTTATTTCCACTAACATCCAATTTGTGCTTCCTCTTGAATTCCTCAACACAGTAGTTCACCAATCTGCTATCGAAGTCTTGGCCACCAAGGTGAGTGTCTCCAGCCGTTGCCTTGACTTGAAAGTCACCAGAAGTGCTAATGGTAAGCAATGACACATCTAAAGTGCCACCACCCAAATCAAATATCATCACGTTTCTTGGGCTACTCCAACCGGCCTTCTTGTTAAGGCCATAATCAATGGCAGCAGCACTTGGTTCGTTCATAATACGCAGCACATTTAGGCCAGCAGAGATGCCCGCATCTTTTGTAGCTCGGCGCTGCGAGTCATTGAAGTAAGCAGGGACAGTGATAACTGCATTTTTCACAGTTGAGCCCAAGTAGGTCTCGGAAATCTTCCTCATCTTTTCCAGAACCATGGATGAGATATCTTCAGCAGAACATTGTTTCTCTTGGCCATTGTGTGTAACCACAATCATGGGCTTGTCACCTGGACCTTCAATGACCTTGAATGGCCAGAGCTTCACATCACTTTGAACAGAGGCGTCACTGAATCTCCTACCGATTAACCTCTTTGTATCTGCAAATGGATGCCAAGTTCTATCAGATAGCATGAGTTAAGTAGGTATTTAATACAAGTATAATAGCTTCTTAACCAATACACTGAAGGATCTTACTGAGAGTTTAGACAATTTTAACTCCCTAAAAAAAATAATCTTAAAACTACAATTCATGCAAACACATATATTAGCTGGCATGAAAAATCAAAATCAATCTTTGGATTTGTTCAAGCAAAGAACTTTAATCCTACATATGATACGTACCAAAGATGGAGTTGGCTGTGTTTCTGACGACTTGGTTAAATGCTGCATCACCTACCAAATGAGTCTCATCAGTTTCAGTGAAGGCAACATAAGATGCAGTCTTCCTGTTCCCGTGATCATTGTGGATGATTTCTACATGATCCTTCTGCCACACGGCTACGCGGGAATAGGTAGTTCCCAGATCGATCCCGATTGCGTACTCTTCTTCTTGAGGAGGAGAGGGAGGAGAAGTATGTCTAAGTCGTAATGTGCGCTGTGGATCCAGACGCATTTCCTCTTTCAACAATAACTCGCACAAGTCATCCCAACCACTTACTGGATTGTGCTTTATCCATTTAACAAAGGGATTGTACTGCTCTGGTAATCCCGCCAGGATGTGTACATGGAGTAGGTCTTGACTTTCCACAGGAGCACTGGCGGCTGCGAGATCGGTCGCCAGCTGTTTGATTTTTTCCAGATACTCAGCCATCGGAATAGTGGGATCTTTCTTGACTTTGTGTAGATCAGATTTAAGCTGATAAATGCGAGCATGAGAGAGATGGGCGAAGTGTTCCTCGAGATTTAGCCAGACATTTCGTGAAGAGTCAGCTCCGGCCATGACAATTTGTTGGAGACTTTCAGATAGAGTGGCTTTTAGCCAATTCATAGCCTTTTGCTCTCTGTTGAACCAACTCGAACCCTTTTGATGTCTGCCGGGCCAATTACTAAAGGTAGACCGAAGTACCCCAGGACGAGGCTCTGTTCCATGAATGATTCCAGAAAGATTGTGGCAGTCAAAATATGAAAGAGAAATATATTTCCATTGTTGATAGTTATATATATCACTCGTAAGTTTGATTGGAACTGGAAATGGTGGCATGTTCTCTGCGGCCATGGAAGCACCTGCAGGAGACTGGCTGGAAGCAGGAGTTGATGAGTTTATTCTCTTTTAAGTTTAATGGCTCTTTATATATATATATATATATATATATATATATATATATACACACTTTTGATTACTTTTATTTTTTTGAGTTTAAAATCCTAACTCCACTACAGCATACAGCCTAAGCGTTAGCAATTTCATGTCACGGACAGTGACTTTACCGGATTATCCAATTTTGAAGAGGCTGGACTATTTTAACATTTCACCTTCTTATTTGTCCTTTATTTATAAAACCCTTCTTTTATGAACCGGATTCAGTTTCAAAGACTAGTATTATTGACTCTTTTTGCCCCTTTATGTATAATACACTCCTCTCTTTCTCCTTTATTCTTCCCTTTTCTTTTTGTTCCTTCTCTCTGCTCTCTCTATTTCTTTTTTTTCATGCGTTCTCTCTCTCTCTCTCTCTCTCTCTCTCTCTCTCTCATCTTTCTTTTTTTTATTCTTTCTTTTCCTTCTCACGTCTCTCTATCTCTTTTTTCCTTTTTTTTTTCTTTTCCTCCGTGAGTTTTCTTCTTCCGCTTTATTTCCTCATCTCTTCTCGCTATTTAATATTTTTTTGCGTTTATCCCTTCTCTCTCCTTTTTTTATTCTTCTTTTTTCATTCTTTTCCTTCTCTCCTCTCTCAGTTTTTTTTTTCCTGCATTTATCTATTCTCTCTATCCTTTTTATTTTTTTATTTTTTATATTATTTTTCCTTGTTGGTTTTCTTCTTTCTCTTTATTTATTTTTTCTGCATTATACCTTCTCTCTCTTTTTTATTTCTTTTCCTTCTCTATATGTTTCCATTTGTTTCCCGTTTATCCCTCATGCGTCTCTCCTCTTTCTTTATGTTTTTCTTATTCTTTTCCTTTGCTAGTTTTCTTCTTCTTTCATTATTTCTTTATTTCCTCCGCGTTTACCTGTAGAAATAATTTTTCCAAACTCTTCTTGGTATCCACTCTCTCTCTCTCCTTTTTTTTTTCCTACTTATTTTCGTCTGCTGGTTTTCTTCTTCCTCTTTATTTATTTATTCTGCATTATACCTTCTCTCCCTCTCTCTCTCTCCCCGCCCTTTTTCTTTCTTTTCCTTCTCTCTCTGTTTTCTTTTTTCTTTATGTTTTTCTTATTCTTTTCCTCCGCCAATTTACTTTTTCTTTCTTTATTTCCTTATTTCCTTCGTGTTTACCCGTAGCTATAATTTTTCCAGATCCTTGTATCTTGAAACCAATTCACCCCACCTTTAACTAATTTTCTTATCAGTTAAGAATCCCTTCATACCAGAATATGTTTTGGTTACCATATCAATTCAATAAATTTTAAAAAACAAACACATGGAAAATTGATATCAGACATGAATATGTAATAAAGTTATGCAAAGCTTGGGTTGTTTATCTCTGTTGTATTGACTGTGTCATTGAGTGTGAGCAAGTTCCTTGGTGATCCATTTTGAATAATTGGCACGATTGTCATCATATAACAATAATTATAACCCTTAAGAAAACAATAATTATAACGAAAGAAGCTTGAAGTCTTGGTCGTAATAGAAAGCAAACAAGGTGAGGATGAAGGAGGTTACCATAAGCAAAAGTCACTGCCGATATATATATATATATATATTTTTTATAAAAGAAAGCAAAATTTACAGTGACTACTACAAATAAATGGAACATCAAATGTTCAAAAAAATCCTTCCTGCAAGTCAAATTGTTAAAATAGTCCAGCCCCTCAGAAATTGGACAAACCGGTCTACTCACTGTCCGATAGTGACATGAAATTACTCTTATGTCACTATCGAATTGTAATTTCAATGTTACTATCGGACAGTGACATAAGAGTAATTTCATGTCATTGTCGGATAGTGACTAGATCAAATTATCCAATTTTAGAGGAGCTGAACTATTTTAACATTTTGCCTTCCTATTTGTCTAGCTTTATTAAAACCCCTAAATGGAATATATATAGCCAACTTTTTCGCACATCATTAAATCATCAGATTGAGTAAGTATTTTCTTTTTGGTAAACAAAAGTTTAGAAGAGGGAGATAGGCTAGGGCAAACCTACGACCTAGAGTCGGTTGGACTGACGCAAGCGACCATTATCCTCCTGCCCCCCGGTTTGGAGTTACGCATGACATTTTCTAGATTATCCACCAACATGGGAACTCGGTTGGGGCTCAATGCCGGATTAATAAGTTTCAAAGACTACTATTATTGACTTTTTGTGTGCTTTATTTATAGTTCACTCTTCTGTCTTTCTCCTCTTTTTTTATTTTTTATTTTTTCTTCTTTATTTTTCTTCTCTTTTATCTCTATATTTCCTTTTCTTTTCTTTTTTTCATGCGTTTGTCCCTTCTCTCTCTTATTTTCCTTTTTTTTTTCTTCATTTCCTCTGGCAGTTTTCTTCTTCCTATTTCTTTCCTTATCTCCTCTCTATTTATTTTTCTACATTTATCCCTTTTCTCTCTCCTTTTTTTATGCTTCCTTTTTTATTGTTTTCCTTCTCTCCCCCCTTTGTTTCTTTTTTTTTTTCCCGCGTTTATCTAGTCTCTCCTATTTCTTTATTTTTTTGTTATTTTCCTCCGCCGTTTTTCGTCTTCCTCTTTATTTATTCTTTCATTGTCCTTTTCACATGAAATTATTCTTATGTAATAGTCACTAGACTATTTTAACATTTTTTGCCTTCCTATTTGCCCTTTTTTTTTGGGTAAAACCCCTTATTTTTTATGCCTTTATCCCTTATCTCTCTATCTCTCTCCATTTTCTTTCTTTTCCTTCTCTTTGTTTGCTTTTTTTCGCGTTTATCCCTTTTGCGTCACTCCTCTTTCTTTATGTTTTTCTTATTCATTTCCTCCCCCAGTTTTCTTCTTCTCTCTTTATTTCCTTATTTCCTTATTTCCTCCTCGTTTAACCGTAGCTATATAATTTTTCTAGATCCTTGTCTCTCGAAACCAATTAACCTCCACCTTTAACTAATTTGTTGGAGACTTTCAGATATAATGGATTTCTGCCAATTCAAAGCTTTTTGCTCTCTGTTGAACCAATTCAAACCCTTTCGATGTCTACCGAACCAATTACTAAAAGTAGACTAAAGTAGCCCAGGACAAGGCTCTATTCCATGAATGATGTTGCGAAATTCAGGTTTACCAAACTTATCAAATTTTAATGCTTGCAAGTATACGAATCAGAAGATAGCATAACTAAGTAAGCACATATATTGTCCCACAGAGAGTGATTTAATTCTCAATATTCCTACCAATTATACTGAAACTAATTTTAAATTGAAAACTTTAATGAATAAAATTGATTTAAATTTGTGATTGAAAACAAAAAAAAAAAAAAGAAAGAAAGAAATTGAAAACTAAAGACAGAAATGCACGACACAAGATATTTAAGAAAACCAAGAGAGAGACACTAGAGTATCCGATTTCACTGTAACCAATCCTACCCAATCCCTTAGCATACTAATTCCAAGTAATTCCCCTTATTGATGATCAATTTTCCTAAACTATTCAATGGCTATGGCATCTAGTTACATCAGAAGTATTTTATATGTAATTCTCTATGCTAGATGAATTCGACACATAAAGATTGATATAACTATTATTTTGTACATTTTTATCATCTTTCTCTAAGATTCTTGAGAAATTCTTGAGTGAGTTTAGTCCATTTTTACATAGTTTTGTGTTTTACTAGGTTTGAAGAGTAAAGATGGAAAAGCAAGCAAAATGAGCATTTTTGGGATTGAAAGATGTTTCACAAGAATGTCTTGTGCAGATTAGACAATTTCACGGAATATAATGTACTTCCTCATAACAAACCAGATGTTGATATTTATATAGTTGGAAAGATACGGATATTAGCATTTTGTAGAATCTATCTATTCTCTCTCTCTCTCTCTCTCTCTCTCTCTCTCTCTCTCTCTCTCTCTCTCTCTCTCTCTTTTTTTATTTTTATTTTTATAATGTTTATTTTCCCTTGTTGGTTTTCTTATTTCTCTTTATTTATTTTTTCTGCATTATACCTTCTCTCTCTTTTTTCTTTCTTTTCCTTCTCTCTCTCTTTCCATTTGTTTCCCGTTTATCCCCTATACGTCTCTCCTCTTTCTTTATGTTTTTCTTATTCTTTTCCTCTGCTAGTTTTCTTCTTCTTTCTTTATTTCTTTATTTCTTTATTTCCTCCGTGTTTACCTGTAGAAATAATTTTTCCAAATCCCTGTATCTTGAAACCAATTCACCTCTACCCTTAATTAAGTTGCTTTTCAGTTAAGAACCTTCATACCAGAATATGTTTTGGTTACCATGTCAATTCAATAAATTTTAAAAAACAAACACATGGAAAATTGAGATCAGATATGACATGGTTTGGGATAGACATGGTTGGGGTTCTTCATTTGGTGAAAAAAAAAGGTTGGGGTTGTCTCTTGGTTCCCATGGGACTGTTCACATAATCTTTCGAGCAGTCCATCTCGTTTTGTATTGATCTATGTTTGTTGGTATCAATCTGTATCGTCATCTGACATTTCTCCAAAGTTGTCTTTTTACAGATCTTGAATTTTAAGTTTCTGTGGCTGTTAATCCCAACGACTTTCCTACTTTGTCTCCCAACCACTCATTCTTGTTCAGATTTTCTTGGTATTATTTCAAACTCTTCTTGGTATCCATTCTCGCACGCAGTTTTGGCCTTCCGAAGAGCTTTGGCGTTTCCACCAATGTCCATGTTCTGTTTTGTCTTGAATTCTTCGACGCAGTAATTCACCATTCTCTTATCCAAGTCTTCACCGCCAAGGTGAGTATCTCCGGCAGTGGCCTTCATGTCAAAGACACCATGGCCTATGATAAGAAGTGACACATCCAAAGTACCGCCGCCCCAATCAAATATCATCACATTTCTCTTACGAAACCAACCGGCCTTCTTGTCAATTCCATAACGATGGTTGGAGCAGTTGGTTCGTTGATGATACGCAACACATTTAAGCCGGTTAGTTTGCCAGCCTCTAAGGTAGCCTGACGCTGTGAGTAGTTGAAGTAAGAGGGGACAGTGATAACTGCATTTGTTTCAGAAATCTTTGAGCAAAGGTAGGACTCTCCGGTCTCCCGCATCTTTGCCAAAACCATGGATGAGAACAAATTGTTTCTCTTCACCCTTATGGTTAACCACAAACACAATCATGGGCTTGTCAGCCGGACCTTCAATGACCTTGAATGGCCCGCATTTGATATCATTTTGAACAGTTTCGTCACTAAATCTCCTACCAATTAACCGATTCGCATCTGTAAATCATTCCCAGTTTAGATTATTATGTGAGGAAGGAAACAAATAAACAATTAATTATAATTGATATCATTGTTTTATTCTTTCTTACCGAAGATTGAGTTGGCGGGGAACCTCCCGATTTGGTTAAATGCTTCATCACCTACCAACCTATTACTATCAGTGATTGTAACATAAGATCGAGTTGTCCTGTTACCGTGATCATTCACCAGGATTTCTATATGATCAGCCTGCCACACTGCCACACATTACTAAGTTGTCCCCAGATCAATCCCAATTGCATGGGTATTTTCTGCCATTGCTAATTTTCTCGATTGGCTCAAGAGCACCAAGAGGAATGTCAAAGATTGACAAGGAAATGTTGGCGTGAATTGTGGATATTGACTTACTTTCCTTACACACCAAGAATTCATATTATAATTGTAATTGATTTACTTTAATTCCTGATTTCCTACTCTAAATAGATTTAGGAATTTATTATTTACTTGCCCATTTAGGTTTCGTTTTATTATAAATATGATCTCCTACAAGGAGAAGAATACACAGAAAATTCTCACAAACAAATATAATTTTCATATTTTAGCATGGTATCAGAGCAGCGATCTGGGGATTGCTGACTCTAGTTTCTGAACCCTAGCCGCCACCATGGGGGAGGATGACTCTTCTAATCCTCATGGCGGTAGCACCACTGCTTCCTCATCTCATTCTCAACTAACCATAGCCGAGTTGAGTGCCTAGGTGGCTCAACTAATGCAGATGCAGACTCAGACCTTGAACTTGATCCTAAATCAGGATCCTACCAAGACGACCCCGACCTTGACTCAGATGACGACCTCAAACTCGAATCAGACGACGACCTTGATTCTGAATCAGATAAGGATTTCGACGACGTGTACCTATGAAGCTTCCGCTGCACAGATTGGCATAAAGTTGGATGGCACCAACTATGCCCTATGGTCCCAAGTTGTCCAGTTGTATATCTCTGGCAAAAACAAATTGGGATATATTAATGACGATCTTCCACAACCTCCTTCGACCGCTCCAACGTTTCCTCGCTAGCGCACTGAGAACTCTATTGTGAAGGGATGGCTCATCAATTCTCTGGAGCAAAGCTTGATTGGCAATTTCATTCGTTTTCCAATGGCAAAAGCAGTGTGGGATGCAATTGCCACAACTTACTATGATGGCACTAACACTTCTCAGGTTTATGATCTGAAACAATGAGGCTCCCGTATGCGACATGTGAGATCCCACATCGACCAACGGAGGGGGGGGCGATGTGCCTTATATGTGCACACTCGCATCTACCTAGCGCGAGGCATTTTGGGAGCTCACTGGCTTTGGAGTTGTAAGAACTCCAAAGTTAAGCGAGTTGGAGGCTGGAGCAATCCCAGGATGGGTGACCACCCTGGGAAGTTGTTCCGTGAGCTCCCAAAAACAAAACCGTGCGGGCCTAGGCCCAAAGCGGACAATATTGTGCTACGGTAGAGCCGGTCCGGGGCGTGACAATTTGGTATCAGAGCCACTCTGCCGTGTGGTGCGAGTGTGCCGACGAGGACGTCGGATCCCTTAAGGGGGGTGGATTGTGAGATCCCACATCGACCAAACGGAGAGGGGGCGATGTGCCTTATATGGCACACCTCGCATCTACCTAGCGCGAGGCCTTTTGGGAGCTCACTGGCTTCGGAGTTGTAAGAACTCCAAAGTTAAGCGAGTTGGAGGCTGGAGCAATCCCAGGATGGGTGACCACCCTGGGAAGTTGTTCTGTGAGCTCCCAAAAACAAAACCGTGCGGGCCTAGGCCCAAAGAGGACAATATCGTGCTACGGTAGAGCCGGTCCGGGACGTGACAATTTTAACTGAAAGGACCCGCCCCGAATTTTCCCCAAATCCGAGACGAATCCTTTGGAATTCCTGACATCCCCCGATGCCGGGCCCACTTACTAAAGACCGAGACTTTCTGCCGAAATTTCGGCAGAGTCTCCCCTATAAATTGGACATTTCCCAAAATTTATACCTGCATAAAAACACAATTTATATCCCCAACTGGCAGCATGCACAATATATTTTCATGCAAATCACACAAATGGCCTTCGGCCTTCCAATAATTCTTAACTAACTACCCAGCAATTCAAATACCCATTTATGACTAACATTTAGTCTGCGGCTGCACCTAATGACCTTAGGCTGCCTACGTACCCTCCTTGAGGGATCAAGCCACACGTAGTTCTCTCATAAAACCTAATTCCACACTTAGGCGATACCTCATTTCATTGCTCTGTATTCCACATAATCTCCCCATACGCCGGTACAACCAACGCCACGTATGGGGTCTGTCAACACGCCGGATAACCTACGCCACGTGCGACCATGCCATACTATCACATATCTCCCCATACGCCGGTACAACCAACGCCACGTATGGGGCCTGTCCCAACGCCGGATAACCTACGCCACGCGGGACCTCAACATCATATCACAAATCTCCCCATACGCCGGTACAACCAACGCCACGTATGGGGCCTGTCGACACGCCGGATAACCTACGCCACGTGCGACCTCAACACAATACTACAATATCTCCCCATACGCCGGTACAACCAACGCCACGTATGGGGTCTGTCCACACGCCGGATAACCTACGCCACGTGGGACCTAACTTTCACTTGGTGGTGCTTATAGTAAATCCCAAAATCCCGGGGGGTACCTAAGGTAGTGCGTATAGCACTCCGAACTGACATTCTAGACTCTTTTGTACTCTTGTACCAACTTATTATAATTATAAAAATAAATACTAATTCTAATATTGTGTAACCCTTCACAAGAGTCTAGCACCCGATAATCCCCCTAGAAAGGTGAGATTACTCCGGAAGACTCACGGTCAATCAAGGGTCAAACTACCCTAACCCTGGTCAAACGGGCCCACGGGGACCACGACCTCCAAACTCCGATCCGGAAGTTCCTATGGGTTCTATAACGTATAGGACACTCGTCCCGCAAGTTTGGTTCAGATCGGACGGTCGGATCACTCACGATCGTACGATCTAACGGTTAATATAAAATATAGACTTTAAATTATTGAATCGGAACATCCGGGGCACCGATTCACGATCCGTGAATTCCTACCCGATCCTAGAATTACCCAGATTAACATATATTAAATTTGGGACCATCCAACGGTCCCAACCTATCGAACCCGGATAACGCCCGATAGGCGATATCCGTTCGATAGTCAAACGACGTCCGAATTGAGATCCGCGAAATCCTACGCGCTCGTGACGGCACGAGGACCTCAAAACTGCCCAGATACACGCCGCCGCCCTCGCCCACGCGCCGCCACACGCGCGGGCAGACCGGTGTCCAAAGCGATTACGGTCCATCGAAAAATCTTGGAACCGAGACTCCAAACTCCTACCCTAGGTAAAACACCCTATTTGGAGTCACTTTTGTTCTTGGACGACCCCCAAAAAGTGGCCGGAAGTGGCCGATTATGGCGGCCGAAGTTCGGCCAAATTTCAATTCGAAATTCGAATTGTCTACGCTACAAATCGATCAATTCCTACCCAACCATCAGCTAGAACATGCAGAGGGGATGAATTTCCGTACCTTGATCGCCAGAAATGGCGGCCGGAGGAGGGAGATCGGAGCCGGCGAAGTTTCGGGCGAAAATCGCCATTTTCCGGCGGCTGGAGCGGCGGCCGATCTCGGGGGAGGGCTGGGTCGTGACGCCGAGGCCGAGCCGGTCCTTTTGGCACCGGTCCCGACCGCAGCCGCGGCCGGTGGCCGGAGTTACGAGGAGAGAGAGAGAGAGAGCCGACGGGAGAGAGAGAGAAGTCGCGGGAGAGAGAGAGAGAGAGAGAGAGAGAGAGAGAGAGAAAACCAGATTTTTATAAAATATCCCATTTCAAAATATTTACGATTGTGCCACTGGGTTTCTTTTGACCATATCTCTCTCGTTACAACTCCGATTCGAGCCCACTACGTGTCTATGAACTCGTTTCAGCACGACCTATCCAAAAATACAAGTCACGGTCCCAAACTCTCTCCGGTTAAAAATGTGACTAAAATACCCTAAAATAATTAAATAATTAATTACGGGTTAAATTCGGGGAAATTTTTGGTCGGGGTGTTACACGACAAGCTGGCGGCTCTATTGAAACCTATTACAATACTCTCCAAACCTTATGGAGAGAGATTGATTTCCGTCGTCCAAATATGATGGAGTATGAAAGTGATATCAAGCGCTATAATGATATTCTGCAGGAAGATCGAGTTTACATATTTTTGAATGGCCTTGATGATCATCTTGATAAGGCCCGAAGTGATGCTCTTCACATGACTCCATTCCCTAATGTGGACCAAGCTTATGCCTATGTTCGCTGTGAAGATGTTCGACAAGCAGTGATGATGGGTTCATCTGCACCGACTGGCGCTGGCTTAGCGGCCAAGAGTGCACCTCGATCAGGTCCCCCTACTCGTGCCGGACAGCCTTATAATTCCTCTACTGTGGCCCACCTTCAGATCCAGTCATATGCTATTGTTGTTGGTGCGCCACCTCCTAAAACTATCCCACCTTCCCGTCTCAAGGCTCCGACTTATGGAAGTGGTTGCAGGTGTTGTGGCAACCCCAAACATACTCGTGACATCTGTTTTAAGTTGAATGGTTATTCTGATTGGTGGGAGGACTTCCGCACTAGCAAGCTCAGCGAAACTACTAGTAATTCTGGCCGTGCAGCTTTTGTCTCTACCGAACCCCAATTAGCCTTGTTCCCACAGGTTGACCCTACTGATAGTCTCGAGCTTCCAGATGTCTCAGGTAACTGCAGTTATGCATTTCATACTTCTAATCTACGAGATACTACTGGTTGGATAATTGATTCTGCGTCACTAATCATGACCTTTGATTCGAATATTTTTTGCACACCACTACTCCCCGCCGCATAAGTATTGCCAATGCGAATGGAGTTACCTATCCTGTGACAGGGGCTTACACTGTCGCCCTTTCACCTTCTCTGTCCCTTTCTAATACTCTACTCGTTCTATCTTTGTCCAATAAATTAATGTATGTGAGCCAGGCAACTGAACAACTAAATTATTATGCCCTAATTTATCCTAATTTTTGTTTACTACAGGATATTCTCACCAAGGAGATCATTGGGCGTGATACTAAAAGAGGGGGGTTGTACTATGTGCATGACTTCAGTATGGGACGTGCCAATAGTGTGAAGCATCCATCTGATGACAAGCATCGACAGATTTGGCTCTGGCACCAATGTTTGGGGCATCCATCTTTTGGTTATATGAGACACTTATTGCTAGAGTTGTTTTCTGTATTTGAGGACTCAGATTTTAAATGTGACACTTGCATTTTAGCCAAGAGTCACAGAGCATCCTATCTTTTAAGTATGAATAAAAGTACAATTCCTTTTGCTTTAATTCATTCTGATGTTTGGGGACCCTCACCTATTTCTACTCATTCCGGTATTCGTTGGTTTGTCACATTCGTCGATGATTGTACACGGATGACATGACTTTATTTGATGAAAAATAAGAATGAAGTGTTTTCCCTGTTCCAATCCCTTCACAAACAGATGAAAACACAGTTCAATGCTCGAATACAAATTCCTCGCTCTAACAACAGTGGAGAATTTGTTAATCATGATTTTCAGACTTACTTCCAGACACATGGCATTATTCATAAGACAACTTTCCCCCAGACATCACAACAAAGTGGTATTGCCAAATGGAAGAATCGTCATCTCATTGAAATAGCCCGTGCTCTTCTCATTGGATGCCATGTTCCTCGTCATTACTTGGATGATGTTGTCGTCACTGCTGTTCACATTATCAACTGCATGCCTTCTGGGGTCTTGAACTTCAAAACTCCATTACAAGTGCTCGAGCAACACGAGCCTCTGCCCTCTGTTTTGGTGCTTACCCCTCACATTTTTGGTTGTGTGGCCTTCGTTCATCTCCACAAAAATCAACGAAGCAAACTTGATCCATGTGCGCTTCATTGTGTTTTTTGGGTTATGCCACTCATAAGAAAGGCTACCGATATTATCATCCTCTTACCCGGCGCACCTATGTCACTTTGGATGTCACCTTTCTGGAATCGACAATATTCTTCTATGACCCAGCATCCAATTCTACTATTTAGGGGGGGATACAGAGTGAAGAGCTTAATTGGAGCAGCTTGGAAAACTAAGATATTCATCTATGCACGAAGATTGCTCTCGACCAAGAAACAATAACAATCGATCGTCCCGAGTTTGGCACATGCGAATGCTCTCTGCCAAACAACGATCAATCACCTAACCCTTGCAAAGCTGTTTTTGATTCGAGTCATACTCCTACAGACAACTCAAAACAACAAGATGAAGACCCCCTCTCACTCAATAGTACCGACAGACCAATCTCCTGAGAATATCTTTGAGGTCACTACTCCTACTAGACTTGTGCATTTAGAGAATAAAACTATTGGATATCAATTACCTTTCAGGCAAAATCATGGGAAGCCACCAAACCGTTATTCACCTGATATTGGCAAGACATCCAAGTATCCAATTGCAAATCATGTATCCACTGAGAAGCTGTCTGAACCACTCAAGGCTTTTGTGCATCAGTTGTCTGCTATCCATATTCCAACCAAGGTCTCTGAAGCATTGAAAGATCCTAAGTGGGTCTAAGCTATAAAAGAGGAGATGAAAGCTCTTGAGAAAAATCAGACTTGGACATTGGAGACTATACCACGAGGAAAAAAGACTATCGGATGTAGATGGGTGTTTACTATAAAACACAATGCAGATGGATCTATCGAGCGATACAAGGAAAGACTTGTGGCAAAAGGATACACACAGACCTATGGTATAGACTATGAAGAAACCTTTGCACCAGTTGCAAAGTTAAACACCGTCAGAGTCTTATTGTCCCTTGCAACTAATTTGGATTGGCCACTACACCAGTTTGATGTAAAGAATGCTTTTCTACATGGCGAACTCACGGAGGAGGTGTACATGGACATTCCTCCTGGATATAATACTACTCAGACTAGAACAGTTTGCAGGTTACGAAAAGCATTGTACGGATTGAAATAGTCACCACGTGCATGGTTTGGACGGTTCACCATAGCAATGAAGAACAATGGTTTCAAACAGTGCAACTCATATCATACTCTGTTCTTGAAACATAGGAAAGGGAAGGTAACAACATTAATAATCTATGTTGATGATATGATTATTACTAGGAATGATAAACGGAAAATATCACAGCTACAAGACTATTTGGCTATTGAGTTTGAGATGAAGGATCTAGATGGACTCAAGTATTTCTTAGGAATTGAAGTGGCTCGATGGCAGCAAGACATATTTCTCTCTCAAAGGAAATATGTCTTGGACTTGTTGACAGATACAGGAATGCTAGATTGCAAACCTGCGGACACTCTTATTGTTCAGAATCATCATCTTGGAGAATATCCGGATCAAGTTCCAACTAACAAAGAAAGATACCAAAGGTTAGTGGGATGATTGATCTATTTGTCACATACTCGACCAGACATTGCTTATGTGGTGAGCGTTGTCAATTAATTTATGCACTCTCCAAGTGAAGACCACATTAATGCAGTTCTTTGGATACTTAGATATTTGAAGTCTGCACCTGGAAAATGACTTATGTTCTCAAAGCATGGTCATCTAAATATTGATGGTTATTCAGATGCAGATTGGGCAGGTAATATAACAGATAGAAAATCCACATCGGGTTACTTCACATTCGTGGGAGGTAATTTTGTGACATGGAGGAGCAAGAAACAGAATGTAGTAGCTTTATTCAGTGCAGAAGCCGAGTTCAGAGGCATGACTAAAGAGATTTGTGAACTTCTTTGGTCAAGAAAGTTACTTACTGAACTTGGGTATAAACCTACATCCACAATGAATCTCTTTTGTGACAACAAGGCTGCTATAGCTATTGCGCAGAATCCGGTTCAGCATGATCATACCAAACATATTGAGGTGGATCGACACTTCATCAAACAGAAGCTTGAGGCTAAAGTGTTTCAGTTTCCTTTTATGAAATTCGAGGATCAATTGGCAGATATTTTGACAGAGGCGATTTCCAGTAAAGCATTCCACAATTCACTGGATCAGTTGGGCATTGGAGACATCTATGCACCAATATGAGGGGGAGAGTTGGCGTGACTTGTGTATATTGACTTACTTTCCTTACACACCAAGAATTCCTATTATAATTATAATTGATTTACTTTAATTCCTGATTTCCTACAGTAAATAGATTTAGGAATTTATTATTTACTTGCGTATTTAGGTTTCGTTGTATTATAAATATGACCTTCTACAAAGAGAAGAATACACAGAAAATTCCCACAAACAAATATTCTCTTATAGTTTTCATATTTTAGCAGGAAATATTAAATCAGTGCAGAAACCAGTGGAAGAAAATTTATGCACAGAGAAAATGAAAAGTGTAATAAACCAATGCTTACGCAATAACTGATGCTTTATCGACAATGAAAGATACCCAGGTTATTTTCATATATAAAAAAATTTAAAATGATACCCAGGTTATAGACAGAGATCACAACAATACAAATTATGATTTGGAATCCTCAACATCGACATTGAACATCCACTACCACTTATGCAAAACAAACACATTCTAGTGTAAACACAAACACCACACTATTATTAATAGAGGTTAAAAATTGACCTGACACCTCTTTTCCTTTGCTGGTTTGGGTATAACATCGATGAAAAAGTGATCTTCACTCGAACTCCAACTCCAACTCCAACTGTTATTAATATAATTGACATCCTGATACAACGGCAGATCCAGGATTCTCGGGGCAAGGGGTCTCAGTGTAAAAGTGTCAAAAATTCTCTTACGCAATAGCTGATGCTTTGCCCTAATTCACTAAAAAAGCACATTAAGTTACTTTTTTAGATTTCGAAATGATATAATTCCTTTCTTCAGATCCTTATAATACGTTTGTTGTTTTAAAGTCTTTTATTCCTTTCTTCTTATCTTCATCTCCATTATTTTATTTCCTTCTTCAGCCAAAGGGTAAGGGGAGTTGGCATGAGTAAGAATTTAATGGAAATTTTCACTTATATGTTAACTTTGGTTTTGACTTTTAATTGGTTTATATTTGACGCTAGGGGTGGGCATTTGAACCGGAGAATCGGAACACCAAACCGAATCGAATAAAAAAATTGAAAAAGAAATTGGTTGACTAAAAAAGTCAACAAATTGACATCGAACCGGACCGGACCGATTTGAACCGATTTCGATTCTGATTTTACATACTACAGGACCAGACCAGACCGAATCAGACCGGTTATATTAATTTTTTATTTATTTATTTTAAAATATCTTATACTTAAGCCCAATTCGACTTAACCCAAATAAAAAGCCCAACTTTAAAACCCATGTACCTTTTATTTTCAAAGCCCATTCCAATCCATTTAAAACCCATGTACCTTCTGTTGATGCGAAAAAGTGGTTTGACACGTGGTTCGCCCAACTTAGTGATATTGTGTCTTCGGAAGGGAGTTAGTCTTTGGAAGATCAAGTTCCTGCAAAAAGGGAACGTTCGGTAAGACCTTGGGGTACCGGTGCGGTACCGGCCGAAGGCTCTCCGATGCTTAAGTAAGTACGAATTTAGTAAATGTCAGATTACAGATCAAGCGATAGCGTACCGTTCATTGTTCTCTCCCTCTTTTGGGAATAGAGGTCTCCTTATATAGGCCTTGGGAGGCGTGCATTATGTTTATATTTCCGATGTGGGACTGTAGGAGCTGGTCGTGAGCATGACACGTGTCCTAGGTCAAAAGTGTCAGGATGTGTAGGATTCGGTAGGGGATATGCCGAAGGGCCTGTGATGTCAAGTTGTCGTTTTCGTCCACGTGTCAGCTGGTCATTGGTCGTTAATATACGGTATAAACAGTAGTCCCCCAAGTTCTCTTCCGAAGGTTCTTCGGAAGGGAATTTGGTTCCATCCTGAGGGTTAATAGATGCCTTGCCGTTCGGCAAGTTTGTTTGTGGAAGGCTCCCCTGAGATCTGAAGGGTCGCCGATGCTGAGAGGGGTGAAGGCAGGGAAGCTTCGTTTCCCGTGCCTGGCGCGTGGAGACGCTTCGCCTTCTGCACCCGGCGTGCAAAGACGCTTCGTCTTCTGTTCCAGGCGTGCAGCTGACATCACCATCCACCGGGCGACACGTGGCCAGCGAAGCGACGTCTGACGGCTGTAATTATGAGCCGTTTGGTTTCCCGAGGCGTACCGTTGCAGCCCTACAAATAGAGATCGCTCCAGACATAGAGCTCACTTTGCATTTGAGAGTGACGCGAGAGCTCTGCGTAGGCGATTTCAGAAGAGTGTGAACGGCAATCGCGGCGATTTTCGAAGGGGTTATCGGCAATCAAGGCGATTACCGAAGCGTCTGAACGGCAATCAAAGTCTCAACAATACCCAAGGTAAGTTACCGTTCGGTACCCTAATAATTTTTCCTTATATTTCCGCGTGCTTTCGTAGTATAGGCTTAGCCGATCGTCTATAGGGGCCCTCCTTCGGTAGTCTAGTGAACTATAGGTAGTGGCGTAGACATCGGTAGGGTAGTTCATTACAGAGCCTTAGCCATCCCTTTTCTTTTTTCTTGTAGATGTCTTCTAGCGAGTCCTCCTTCGGCAGTGAGCCCAACGCGTTCGATGAGGAGTTGTCATCGGGCTGGGACACGTCCAGCGGGGCTGCGAGCCTCAGAGCCGAGAGTGGAGAGGACACCGATGTGGAAGTTATCGGTGAGGAGGTGACCTCCGTTCCTGTCCACGGCGTCGGCAAAGGACTGATGACGGGGCAACCTCTTCCCTTGGCCGCTGTCTATAGGGATGGTACCCGCGTCGGTACCTTCGAACGTCAGCCGGAGGCTTCCACCTCTGGGCGCGACGATGTCGTCGCCGGTCCGTCCCGGCCGAGGGTTACGATCGTCCATCGAGAGCGGTCGAGGATACCGTTGGGCGTACCGAAGAAGACCCTGTTTGGGGTCGATTATTTGGAGCCGAACAAGCTTACCGAACGGGAGCTTGAAAAGATTAGGGCCGAATACCTCATCCCAGAATCGGTGAAGATGAGGATCCCGAGCCCGACCGAGTCCCTCAGCGACCCCGGGGATGGCGAAGTCGCCTTTTTCACCGACGTGCTACTGCAGGGGGTCAGGTTGCCGTTGCAACCTGCCGTCCAGAAGATTCTCGCCCAGATCGGGTATGCCCCGGGCCAGTACAACCCCAACTTCTGGGTGGCCCTGATGGGGGTGATTGCTGCATTCGGGATTGCCGGGGAGGGGGAACCCTCCTATGAGCAATTCTCGTACTTGTACAGCATCACGAAGTCCAAGAGTGCCGATCACGGCGGTTGGGTACAGGCGAACTGCCTGAGGGCCTCCGAGCGGGGGCACTTCGTCGGCTCGGTGCCGACTTCCCAGAAGTCATGGAGAAATCGGCGGGTACTACTCTCCGGCGATTGGGAATCGCCATCGGGAGTATCCCGTCTGTTTCCTGTGCCCAAGACTTTCCAAATTGCCGGTAGGTTCCCTAGTTGCCGATCGGTAAATTGTATTTCTGTTTCCTTCTGATATTTGTTTACTGATTCTCTCTCTTTTTTCTTTTTTTTTCTCGGGTAGGCAAAATCAAGCAGCCGACCCCCTCTCAGGCTGAGATTCGGCAGCTCGAGAGAGTGAGGCTGAAGGTCCCGGCTGCCGATGGGATCTACCCCCGCTTTCTCTTTACCGACAACCTCATCAGAGTCAGGCTCGTCGACCCTGCCGAGAGTAAGTATACTTGCGTTTTAACATTTCCTTTGCTTTCCTTGATTGATGTACTTCGCTTGCCGACTGACTATTTTTGATCAGTGACGGACGCGAGGAAGGGTGCCGAAGCCAAGAAAATGAGCGAGTCGTCCAAGAGGCGGCTCATGATGGGTCTGCAGGGCAAGAAACAAAGGAAACAGCCCGAGGCGTCTTCCGTTCGGCCGTCCACAGATCCCGAGAACGTAACCTTGGCGGAGCGGCTGCGGCAGCTGGGAGCCGAGCCCGTTGCCTGGCCCTCTGCCGAAGTTTCCGCGCCGAGGCAGTTGGAGGCCGAGGCCGCTGCCTCAAGAGCAGCCGGTAAACGGCCGGTGACGGTGGACCTGGAGGCTTCGCCGGCTTCCAAACGGAGCCGTCCGTCGGAGGCTTCAAGGGCCGTTTTCGCGGCGGTGGACGATGACGGACCTACCGAGGCCATCACAATCGTCTACCCGTCGAAGATGGTCCAATTCATCAACCATATGATCCTCGGGTCGCAGATGGAGCTGCCGGCGGTTGACGAGTTGCCGAAGAAGATACTTCGGGAGCAGGCGGGACGTGCCTTCCGACTGCAGGCAGCGGTAAGATTTTATCTTTCGGTGTTGTCCTTTCGTTACTATTATTATTTTCCTGACCATCTTCCTCGTGTGCAGGCGTCCATGGGGATGTGACTGTGCGTCAAGCGGGCCATCTCCGCTGCCGAACGGGCGAAAAGGGCCTACGATGACGGCAGGGCCAAGGTTGCCGAGGCCGGCAAGGCGCTCCAGGAGCACGCCCAGCTGCTGAAGGAGAAAGAGGCCGCCGAACGGCAAGCTCTCGCTTCGGAGGCGAAGGCGGAGTAGATGCGGGCTGCTTTGGAGGCAGCGCGGGCGGCAGCGCGGGATGCCGAGGCTGTTTCGGAAGCCATTCAGGATGCCCTGCAGGAGTCCGAGCGGACCAAGGCCGCGGAGATCGAGGCTGCCGTTCACTCAGCTGTCCAGGGCTACCGTTCATCTGATGAGTTCACTACCCTGCTGGACAAGGAAGTTGGCTCGGAGATGGCGGATCTACTGTACCGGTTCAAGCGGTACAATCCTAGACAGAAGCTGAACTTGAACTTCGCCGCTGATCCTCCTCCCCTTCCGGAGGGACTTACAGAAGAAATGATCGAAGACTACGAAGGGGAGGACGCCGCCGAGGCGCCCGGGTCTGCTGAGGCCACCACCGTTGCTGAAGCCACTGCCGAGGCCACTGCCTGAGGGCCTTTCTTCATTGTACTTGTTCATTTGTTTTTATTTTTAGTATCTACTTTGAACACATTGGTGCCGAGGGCATCTTTTAATTTGAATCTTAATTTTTATTCAATTTTTAACTGTGTGAGTACATTACATTTGCTAATCGCCGTAGGCTAATTACTGGTCAAAAAGTCACTTGCTATTACCGTAGGCTAATAAGGACGCTGTTGTTAAGTTTAAATTTTGACAAGTCCCGAAGGGATCTGTAGGGTAAAAATTTGAACGGTCGTTCATTGCCATAGGCTGGTATAGAATGCCGTAGGATGTTAACATTTAGTTGCCGTGGGCAAATATGAATTAAAGAGAGGCTAAAGTAATAGTGCCGAGGGCTTTCTATTAATTCCAGTAGAACAAATACATTGAGTAATTACAGTTCCAACCTGCCGTAGGCTAGGTCACTTGTAGTAGTACTTGAGATGTTCTACGTTCCAAGGATGACCGAGGGCCTTGCCGTTGGTGCCTCTTAGACGATAAGTTCCCGATCGAAGGATACCGATGACCTCATATGGTCCTTCCCAGGAAGGTCCGAGGGTTCCTTCCGTGGTATCCTTCGTCGCAAGCGATACCTTGCGCATGACCCAGTCCCCTATTCGGAAAGAGCGGGGTCTGACCCTAGAGTCGTAATACCGAGACACACGCTGTTTGTAGGCTTCATTCCGAAGGTTGGCCTGTGCTCGGTGCTCCTCGAGTAGGTCAAGGCTTAGAGACATGGCCTCCTCGTTCTGCTTCGGTGCGAAGGCTTCCGTTCGGTAGGAAGGTTCGCCGATTTCCACGGGTACCACCGCTTCCGATCCAAAAGTCAGAGAAAAAGGGGTTTCTCCAGTGGACGTTCGGTAAGACGTCCGAATGGCCCACAGTGCTTCGGGAAGCTTTTCCGGCCAGGCTCCCTTTGCCTTGTCCAGCTGCCGTTTCAGCAGTTTCTTCACTATTTTGTTTATTGCTTCGACCTGACCGTTCGACTGGGGATGGGCTGGTGATGCAAAAAACAAGTTGATTTTCAAACGGGTGCAAAATTGTCTGAAGAGTTCCGAATCGAATTGCCTGCCGTTATCGGTAATGATCGCATATGGGATACCGAATCGGCAGCAAATGTGAGTCCAGACGACATCTTCAATCTTTGCTGCCGTTATGGTTGCAAGAGGTTCGGCTTCTACCCATTTGGTGAAGTAGTCAACGGCAACCACTGCATATTTTACCTGCCCCTTGCCTTGCGACATTGGGCCAATCAGGTCCAGTCCCCATTGTGCGAAAGGCCAAGGACTTACAATCGGTGTGAGAGGTTCAGCAGGGATATGTGGGACGTTACCGAAGCGCTGGTGTAACACCCCGATCCCGAATTTCCCCAAATTTAACCCTTATTTAATTATTTAATTATTTAATTATTTAAGGGTATTTTAGTCATATTTTTTAACCGGAGAGAGTTTGGGACCGTGACTTGTATTTTTGGATAGGTCGTGCCGAGACGAGTTCGTAGACACGTAGTGGGCTCGAATCGGAGTTGTAACGAGAGAGATATGGTCAAAAGAAACCTAGTGGCATAACCGTAAATATTTCAAAATGGGATTTTTTATAAAAAAACCCGGTTTTCTCTCTCTCTCTCTCTCTCTCTCTCTCTCTCCCGCGACTTCTCTCTCTCTCCCGTCGGCTCTCTCTCTCTCTTCGTATCTCCGGCCACCGGCCGCGGCTGCGGTCGGGACCGGTGCCAAAAGGACCGGCTCGGCCTCGGCGTCACGACCCAGCCCTCCCCCGAGATCGGCCGCCGCTCCAGCCGCCGGAAAATGGCGATTTTCGCCCGGATGTCGCCCGAAATTCGTCGGCTCCGATCTCCCTCCTCCGGCCGCCATTTCTGGCGATCCAGGTATGGAAATTCATCCTCTCTGCATGTTCTAGCTGCTGGTTGGGTAGGAATTGATCGATTCGTAGCGTAGGCAATTCGATTTTCGAATTGAAAATCGGCCGAACTTCGGCAGCCGTAATCGGCCATTTCCGGCCACTTTTTGGGGGTGGTCCAAGAACAAAAGTGGCTCCAAATGGGGTGTTTTACCTAGGGTAGGAGTTTGGAGTCTCGGTTCCAAGATTTTTCGACGGACCGTAATCGCTTTGGACACCCGGTCTGCCCGCGCGTGTGGCGGCGCGTGGGCCAGGGTGGTGGCGTGTCTCTGAGCAGTTTTGAGGTCCTCGTGCCATCACGAGCGCGTAGGATTTCGCGGATCTCAATTCGGACGTCGTTTGACTATCGAACGGATATCGCCTATCGGGCGTTATCCGGGTTCGATAGGTTGGGACCGTCGGATGGTCCCAAATTTAATATATGTTAATTTGGGTAATTCTAGGATCGTGTAGGAAGTCACGGATCGTGAATCGGAGCCCCGGATGTTCCGATTCAATAATTTAAAGTTTATATTTTATATTACCCGTTAGATCGTACGATCGTGAGTGATCCGACCGTCCGATCTGAACCAAACTTGCGGGACGAGTGTCCTATACGTTATAGAACCCATAGGAACTTCCGGATCGGAGTTTGGAGGTCGTGGTCCCCGTGGGCCCGTTTGACCAGGGTTAGGGTAGTTTGACCCTTGATTGACCGTGAGTCTTCCGGAGTAATCTCACCTTTCTAGGGGGATTATCGGGTGCTAGACTCTTGTGAAGGGTTACACAATATTAGAATTAATATTTATTATTATAATTATAATAAGTTGGTACAAGAGTACAAAAGAGTCTAGAATGTCAGTTCGGAGTGCTATACGCACTACCTTAGGTACCTCCCCGGATTTTTGGGATTTACTATAAGCACCACCAAGTGAAAGTTAGGTCCCACGTGGCGTAGGTTATCCGGCGTTGTGGACAGACCCCATACGTGGCGTTGGTTGTACCGGCGTATGGGGAGATATTGTAGTATTATGTTGAGGTCGCACGTGGCGTAGGTTATCCGGCGTGTCGACAGGCCCCATACGTGGCGTTGGTTGTACCGGCGTATGGGGAGTTATGTGATATGATGTTGAGGTCCCGCGTGGCGTAGGTTATCCGGCGTTGGGACAGGCCCCATACGTGGCGTTGGTTGTACCGGCGTATGGGGAGTTATGTGATATGACGTGTAGGTCTCACGTGGCGTAGGTTATCCGGCGTTGAGACAGACCCCATACGTGGCGTTGGTTGTACCGGCGTATGGGGAGATATGTGATAGTATGCATGGTCGCACGTGGCGTAGGTTATCCGGCGTGTTGACAGACCCCATACGTGGCGTTGGTTGTACCGGCGTATGGTCGCACTCTGAACCTATACGAGGCCTTTATTGTGAGATCCCACATCGACCAAACGGAGAGGGGGTGATGTGCCTTATATGGCACACCTCGCATCCATCTAGTGGGAGGCCTTTTGGGAGCTCACTGGCTTCGGGTTCGTAGGAACTCGAAGTTAAGCGTTGGAGGCTGGAGCAATCCCAGGATGGGTGACCACCCTGGGAAGCGTTGCTTCGTGAGCTCCCGAGAACAAAACCGTCGGGCGGTGTGAGAATGTAGCCAGGAAAGCGGACAATATCCCTGCTACGCGGAGCCCCGGGGTGTGACAATTTGGTATCAGAGCCATTTTGCCGTGTGGTGCGAGTGTGCCGACGAGGACGTCGGATCCCTTAAGGGGGGTGGATTGTGAGATCCCACATCGACCAAACGGAGAGGGGGTGATGTGCCTTATATGGCACACCTCGCATCCATCTAGTGGGAGGCCTTTTGGGAGCTCACTGGCTTCGGGTTCGTAGGAACTCCGAAGTTAAGCGAGTTGGAGGCTGGAGCAATCCCAGGATGGGTGACCACCCAGGGAAGTTGCTTCGTGAGCTCCCAGAAACAAAACCGTGCGGGCTGGTGAGAATGTAGCCAGGCCCAAAGCGGACAATATCCTGCTACGGCGGAGCCGGTCCGGGGTGTGACAGCTGGCATTTGTCACACTTCTTCACCAGTGTATTGGCGTCCTGATGCATGGTCGGCCAAAAGTATCCCTGCCGAAAGACTTTGTAGGCGAGGGATCGGGACCCGGAATGGTTGCCACATACACCGCTATGAATTTCCCGAAGGACGTAGTCTCCCTGCTCTGCCGTAAGACATTTGAGATACGGGGTGGTATAGCCACGTTTGTAGAGCACATCGTTGATGACTGTGTACCTTGCCGATCGGTATCTTAGCTTCCGGGCCTGGGCCTTGTCCTCAGGTAGGGTGCCGTTCGTCAGGTACAAGTATATATCAGACATCCATGTATCCTCATACCGTACGGCACACACTTCGGAGGCTACAGTGCTTGGTTGGGCAAGAATCTCCACTGGTACATTTCTTCCGACTTTGTCGTTTATCGCCGAAGCGAGTCTTGCCAAAGCATCGGCATGGCTGTTTTCGCCTCTGGGGATCTGTTTGATCTCGTATGCTTGGAAACTTCGGAGTAGCTGATGGGCGGTTGAAAGGTAGGCGTACATGGAGGCATCCTTGGATCCATCCACGTGTCAGGTGGTCATTGGTCGTTAATATACGGTATAAACACCTTCTATTTCCAAAGCCCATTCAAATCCCATCTAAAACCCATGTACCTTCAATTTTTTTCTCTTGTGCCGCTCTCTTTTTGGTCAGCTTTTTCTTTTTGTACTTCTCTCTCTCTCTCTCCCTCCCGCTTGCCCTTTTCTTTTCTTTCCTCTATTCTTTCTTCTCTCTCTTCCCTTTCCTATTTGTTTTCTTTCCCTCTTCTTTTTGGTCTTCTTTTTCTTTTGTCATTCTCTGATCTCTCTCTCCCCCTTCCCCTTTTCTTCATTCCTCCTTCTCTCTTTTTTTTTCCCGGTTTCTTTTTCTATTCCTCCTCTCCCTTTTCTTTTTTTTTTATTTCTTCTTCTTTTTCTCTGTGACTTCTCTCTCCTTCTCTCTCTCCTACTCTTTTACTTTTCTTTCTTCCATTCCCTTTTCTTTTCTTATTGTTTCTTCTTCTTCTCTGCGACTTCACTCTCTCTCTCTCTGCCCTTTTTTTTTTTTTTCTACTTTGCAACTTGACTCTCTCACTCTCTCTCTCTGTGATCTGATGAAGAGGATGAAAGGAGTTCTTGCTATGGAGCCTTCTTCATATGCTGGTAACGAAGATCCTAGGACTAGATTCAAGCATCAAAGTCTCATGCAAGGAGAAATCTGGTGTTGTATTCTTTTTTTTCTTTTTTCTTTTTTTTTTTGTGGTTCCGTTAGATCCGGTGTTGTATTCAAATTTTTTTTTTTTGTGAGTTTCATTAGATCTAGTGTGTTTATGATTTCTAGTCTACTTAGCATTAGATTGTTTAGCATTATTTTTATGTCGGCCATTTGAGAATATGAAAGGAAAAACCGAATATTTTTTAGCAGAAAAGTAAGAATTGTTTAACTAAATTTATGTTTTTTTTTTTTTCCTTATTGTCTACTGTGTATGTGACTTGCTAGAGAACCAGTTGAAACCGAAAAACCGGACCGAAAATAACTAGTTTGGCTTGATCTGGTTTCTCTCCTATTTTTTTCAAAAATCGGACCGGACTGGACCGAATGAACAGTATCGATTTTGGTTCCAGTGTGAGCTAGGAACCGGACCGCGCCCACCCCTATTTGAC
This sequence comes from Prunus dulcis, assembly GCF_902201215.1. Lineage (NCBI taxonomy): Eukaryota > Viridiplantae > Streptophyta > Magnoliopsida > Rosales > Rosaceae > Prunus > Prunus dulcis. The sequence continues at coordinate 12,350,082 of NC_047656.1, read as the reverse complement.
GCAAGGTTAGGAGGTGAAGAAAGAATTGGGAAATAATTTATAGAAAAGTTGATATAGATCTAAATTTTCATTGAGAAGTTGAGTTTAATCCACGGATTTGGTGATTTTGATAAAAGTTCTTTGACTTTTGTGCCACAACATAAGATTATATTCGTTTTTTAATATTTTATGATCTAATATTTTTATTTTTTATTTTTTAAAAATAATTTATTGTTCCAATGTTGCCCCTTATGCCTTGAATTGGGTAATAGTAATATATGTGATAATAATTAGCCATTTATGACGTTTGTTGTTGAATAGAAAAGGAAAATATCGCAAACATATCCCAAAAATCATGTTGTTACAAACTATTATACATTGTGGACCAGAGTATTTGATTGTGGATTTTTTAGTTTTTATTACAATACTTATAAGCTGATTTTTATTTGGCTGCTTGGCGACCAGAGCATTTTGTCGAAGGTCAAGCCCAGACCCTTTTTTGGCGACCAGATCTTCGTTTTGGGGTGGTGGATGACTGCATGTCTACTTTGGCTCAATTTGCTCGAGCCTCTATTTTACATGTTTTTAGGGATGCAAATATAGTAGCATATCATTTAGCACATGAGTTATAGGTAACAAATTTTATTTTTGTTCATCCTATGGTAAAGGTATATTACATACTCTTGTAGATACTAAAATTGGTACTTAGGTGACGATGGGTAATTTTACGACACTTAAACAAGACGCAACAATCTTCACACACTTTAGAACTTGACCAAAAACACTTATGACTAGTCAACTGCTAGTCATGAATAGCCACAATCAAGAATACACACAGAGCATGCCACAATGTACTTGCAACCCTAGAAGATTACTAGTGACAACCTAGGCACTCAGAAAGACCTGTCAATCTAGGCATCCCTTGTGCTAGCAACAACTATAGTGAAAGTGTGTGAAGTCATCATAATCAAGTAAACACCAAACAGCAGATAATAACAATTAGTCAACTATAAGAACACAAACCCAAAATTCATACAATGACTAGTCAACCACTAAGAACACAAACCCAGAATTCATACGATGACTACTCAACCACAATTCATACTATGACTAGTCAACCACCAAGAACACAAACCCTACGATGACTACTCAACCACCAAGAACACAAACCCATAAAAAGTACAGAGATGCAATCAGAAATTGTTCACCCAGAAACCCACAATTGGAAAAAACTGGGGGTCATCAACCGACCAGGCAATCTACTAAGTAGAAAAAGATTCTTACAAAGGAACACAAGCAAGCTCAAGAAAAACCTAGATTTATTTAGGAAGATGAGTTATACCTCCTTTGTGCAATCTTCTTCTCCAACTTAGCAAAGCTTGAAGCTCAGTTCTTCATGGCAATGGCAGCTCCTTCTCCAGCTCATTCATCCCATGACACCAGCTTGCAAGCTCTAACTCAGACAAAAACCAAAATTTGGATTCAAATGAGAATGACCAATTTCTTCAAGAAACCATACTCTCGAAGAAATCAATCTTGAATCTAACCTAGATATATATGAGAGAGTGTTTGATTTAGCAAGATGAGGTTTTCATATTTTGAATGCAGTTTTCAAAAAGAAACATTTTGGAAAACTCAAAGATGAAAAATATGAAGGTTACACTTGAGGAAGAAGAGAAAGTTTATAAAGAAACTTTCCAAAACTTGCCTACAAAAGTAATGGCTGCCAAATGAGGGATCCTTTGGCCTTTGCACCCAAAAATTACTTAGGTCAGAACCGACACATGGCAGCAGAGAGAGAAAGAAGAATATGACAAAATAGTTGGTTATCCAGCTAGAAATCCTACAGAGTAAGGATGACTAGTCATAGGAGAAACAGATGACTAGTCATCATTTTATGAAATCAATTTAATGCAATGTGATGCAATGCACAATTTATCTTTGTCAATTTGCTTGAACCTCCATAGGATAGTTGTTAGTTAAGAACACCTAGAGAAGCTATTCTTAATCTAAACTTGAGCTTGATAAAAACAATAAAAATTCTATTACAAAATTGTCAAGGGAAGCTAAAAGAAAAACCCAAAATGCATACATTAACAGATACATTATCTTATGGTATAGGTATATTGTTCTATACTAACCAATTGTGTAGGTACATATGTATAATAGTATTTTGTTTATAGGTAACATACAGGTTTTATTTGTCTATTTTTGTGTCTAACTTATAGTTAGTCTTTTAATTTTTGTTGCTAACTTATAGGTAGTCTTTTAATTTATCTTCATGACTTATAGGTAACACGATTTATCACTAAATGTTTTCTGGGTACTAGCCTGAATAATTGGTATAATATGTGGATTTTTACTTTCATTAATTAAATTGTATTTTATCCATAAATTAGGTAAATATTATCAAGGAAAGAATTCAAAATGTGAAATTTGAAATTCAATTATGAGGAAATAATGCATTAAATTTAGATTTTCAATATGTTTTCCTTATTTATCCCAATTGGTAAAATCGACACAACAAAAAATTAATAAAAGTAAAAGGACCTACATCTAAAACCCAAAACGCGTGGACTAAACTCAATGATAGCTAATCATTTTAGACCTAGATCTAAGAACCCCAATAATTTATAGAATTGCTTGAGAGGATGGGTAGCATACATGATTGTGTTCTCGGGTAGACTTTACTCCTCGAGTTCTACGAGGGCATTCTCGGGTAGAGTCTACTCCCCAAGTTTTGTGAGAATATGCATTCTCGGGTAGAGTTTACTCCCAGAGTTCTGTGAGGGCATTCTCATGTTTACCTGAGTTATGGGAGAGCGTTCTCAGGTTTACTTGAGTTTTGAGAGGAATGTGTTCTCAAGATTGCCTGAGTTCTGTGAGGAATGCATTCTCAAGATTATTTGAGTTCTGCTAAGAATGCGTTCTCAGGTTATGTACTCTCCCTGAGTCCTGCGAGGATTTGTGTCTCAGAGTTACCGAGTTGTGCCAGGAGTTGCTTTGCAGCTAAATTAAATTCTACCTGAGTGATGCTATAATAGGCGTCATGTGCCGGTTTATTCTGTACGTACGGTACAGTGCTTGTGCTAGGGAGTATCAAGGTGAATGGTTTCAAAGAAAAAGGATTGATATTATTTAAGGTATTAGTAGTGGTATGGCGGAACAGGTTGGTTAGTAAAGTTTCATGGTATTAAATTGTTAAGATTAGTTGGTGATTTTCCTTTCGAATTGAATTTATGTATGTTTATATACCGGAGCTTAGTTGGTGATTTAAAGGAACGTGTGGCTTGATTCCTTAAAAGGTGTACGTAAGTAGCTTAGGGTTTGACCTAGGTGCAGAATAAACTATATTTAAAAGATTTGATTGATTCTGAGTACATGAATGGATTTTGATATGGATATTGGATTCAAATCCTATTTATTATTTCTATTGGGTTTGGCTTTAAATATGTTGGTGCCCTTGAAGCCCGATTGAAACTTGGGCGAAATTAAATGCTTGTTTATTTCTCAGTTATCACTGAAATGAATTCTAATAAATTGTGTATGTGGATCTGATGGGTCTGAGACCCGTTTCGAAATAAATAATTGATTTTGGGTTTGATTATCTATATATATAAAGCAAAAGGCAGAGAATGGTGAAACATTCAAAATACCAGAAAATGCCATTGGTTAATGCAAACATTACAAATTGAAATTATTAATTAAATGAGGATAATATGGTAAATTCAAAAATTTTCGTATTAAAAAAATTAAAAAAAAAAAAGAAAATTCAGATAATGGATCCTATTTTATGGAACACAACTATCCATTATCTTTTTTAATTCTAAAATAAATTTAATTTTTTTTTAAAAAAACCTCTTGCAGGCGCGGAAGCGCGTGCAGAGAGGCTAGTATTGTATAACGGGCTTGTGGCCCTTAGAACTGTTTGTGATTGTGCATGGATGGTAGTTATTGCATGCTGAAAATTTATGGAAAATATTATATTACTTTTCTATAGGTTGAGAATTGAAATGCTCCAATTACAGGAGAGACTGCAGAATTTTCGATAGAAATTAGAACTTTAATTGACTAGTTTCGGTAACATAAAGGTAATTGTTTAAAGTAGGCCGACAGTAGCCAGGTGTTAGACCTGAATAAGGTTCGTCAAGGGGTTTCGAGGGGGAATCCGGGATGTTCAATTAATACGAAAGGAAGGCACACAAAGAACTCCATCAACAGATAAATTAGGACCAAGGGAGGAAGAACCAAGGCCACCCATTTTGGCGTGAGACCCATCAGGAAGATCAACTGTAGAGTTGAGCGAAGTGGTAACAAACAACCTGGAAGGAGGTGCAATGTGGCTCCATTGTCAAGGATCCAAGTATTGGTGGATGATGAGGCAGTGCTGGGGTTTACCTGTGAAATTAGCACGAGGTTTACCATCACGAAGCAAAAACTTGAATTGAGCTTACTCCTCATCGGTGAACTTGAGACCACCTTCGGCAGGTTGTGGAGTGGATTGTGTCTGATTTGCCGTAGATGTTCTTTTTGAGCGATTGGGTGGCTTGACATCTTTCCGTGCATTTGTGCCCAGGTGGGAAGCCATGGAGGTAGAAGCACCTGTCAACAAGATGAGTAATGTCATCACAATAGGTGCAAAGGAGAGGTTTGTGTGCAATGACGGAGTCAGAAAATTCATCGTCAACCACAAATAATAAAATCATTGCAAAACAAGGTAAATTTATATAATAATACAAAGTCTTTAGTATTAACTCATATGTCACTCCAATACATTCACAATCGTCCTCGACTAGTTTTTCTCTCCTAAAATCTTTTCATAATCCCTTCATTTATCAATAATATCAAATTTCAAAATTCAGATAATAAAGAAATCATATAAACATTATTGTTCTTAATTTGAGATAATAAAGAAATCACTAATTAACAGCCCACAAAATAAAATAAACCATAAAAAAAGTTTACACTAGTTATTCGGTTAATTTAGTGAAACAAAGTTGAATTCATATAGAGTACTAACTTTAGAGTCGGAGAAAAAAAAGAGAGTAAATGAATAACGCAAAGGGAGATTTGAAATAGGTTTTAATTTAAGTGGTTTTAAGTTATTAAAAAAAAGTAAAGGAAAAAAAAAAAGGAAAGTTATAACATCTTGTGGAACTTCAGCCAGAAGGGTCATATTTTAATAATAAATTATACACAAGGGTAAATATAAACAAATGCTGGGCTACTTAGAGAACTTCAGAACGGTCAGCTGACCCATGTGGGCCTTCATTGGTTTCGCCATTGTTTGCGTGAGTTGCTCCTTGGAGCGGTATCCTTGGAAGAGTTGGTTTCTTGTGCTTTGGAATTGCTAGATGAGGAGGAGCCGGGAGGCTTGTGTGACTTGTTTGAGTTGCTCACGTTCATGGCATGAGCGACGTCGGATGAGTTGTGCTCTCCCACTTCACATTGTTGTTCCTCCTGCATAATCATGAAATAAGCCTTCTTAACAGAAGGGACAGATTGCATCAATAAAATATGGTCTCGAATAACTGTGTATGAGTCATTAAGACCCATAAAAAATTGTATGACTTGTTTTTCATCATCTTGTGCTTGCAGCACTTTCAAGGCTCCACAGGTACAATGCGACATGGATTGATAAGAACCCAATTCATCCCATAAGGATTTTAGTTTGGTGTAGTATTGAGAAACGCTTTGCCGCCCTTGTTTGTGTTTGGGAATAGTCCTCCGAATCTAAAAAACATGAGTAAGGTTGCCCAGAGAAAATCGATCTTGGAGATCACTCCAAACTTCAGCAGGTGCGTCGGCATGGATGACACTGTTAGCAAGGGTTGGTGTGAGTGCATTCAACAACCAAGCCATCACCATATCGTTGCAGTGACACCATAAGGGGTATTTGGGATATTTCTCAAAGAGAGGTTTGATGGTGCCATCAATAAACCCTAGTTTGTTTTTGGCACTAAGACTAATGGTGATGGTGATGGTGCAGTGCCATGTACTGTAGTTATCTCCATCAAGAAGTTGAGAGACAATAACAAGCCTTGAATGATCCGAGGATTTCAAAAAATAAGGATCGGTGTGATCCATGGTTTCTGCTTGAGGAATTTTGGTTTATGAGGTTTTGGTATTGCTAGGGTCACCTATAGTGAGTTAGACGGCTAGGATTTGTAGGAAAGAAAAACAAAGAGACACCTAGAATCGGTGCTCTGATACCATGTCAAATTGGTATTGTGTATGTGAAGAATATTTCTCTGTTGTATTGATAGAGCCAAAAGGCCAAGTATTCATACAAAGCTTTTTGTTTCTCTATTCTCTCATTGGGTGTTTGAGTGGTCATAATTTTTCTGTTGAAGAGTTGGCCTCTATACTATTGCAGGTTCTATTCAAGGAAGGTTCCATGCCTGCACAATTCAATAATATTTCTTAATTGGGTATGCATATTGAGAGCTTGAGTGACGACGTAGTCCCAGCAGTCTCTCTTCTGAGAGGAATGCCTAATTTGAATACTTTGCACATAGACTTTGACACTTCCTTACTCTGCGAGAAACCTAAAGTAAGTTACACTCTCTCTCTCTCTCACAACACATAAAAGCACAACTCATTTTACCGTGTGGCTTTTCTTGAATGAGGAGCACATTGAAGTAGTTCTCTGGCAAGAAAGCTTTTTGTGGCTCAAATTATTGTTTCTAAATCATTGTATGACCCTCATGTGCGTACCATCAATTGTAGGCAGGTAGTATAGTTCAGGGAATAGCACTTACTTTCTTTATTTTCAGAGAAGTCCTCCTTTTGTTGGTATTTTTGAGCTATTTTTGTTGATTTGCTTATTGCCTTCTCAGGCACGCGGATGTAATAGGAAATCCTGGAAAACCCAAAACCTGAATTTCACTGATCAGCTTAAGGAGGTAACAATAGAGCTTTCGAATGGGTTCAATGGAATGGAGTTAGCAAGGTATATTCTCGAGCAAGCTCAGAATTTTGAGAAAATGGTCGCATTTTATTTACCCCACCCATCATATGTAATTAAAAAGGTAAAACAAAGCAAGATGGCCTCCACTGCCACAATTGTCTTTCACAAAAAAACAGTTGAGAAGATATACAGGGTGTATTTTTCAAAAGATTTTGTTGATGTAATAATATCAAGACTTTAGGCTGGATGGTGATGGATGTGGAGTGGAACTTTATTTACAGAACCCTAATCTTATAACTTTTGCTTTTAATATAAGGAGCAGCTTAGAGCTATATTGTTGTATTTGGTACGAGTAGTAGGGTCCTAGTGTTTGTGTATTGATGACATTAGAAGGTTGAAAGGAAAAGATGTTTATGTTTATTTTTTCAACATTGCAAGACAGTTTCTTTCTAGTGTCGTAGTTGGATTGTTGAAGGTCCATTTTCTTCAACCCATTCCCAATCAGCTTAACCGTACCATTCCCAACCAAGCTCGAATGAGCCCATCAAAGAAATCAAGTGTAATAACCCAAAACAAAAATTCTTATTTAATTATTAATTTATTTTGAAGAAAGGACAATTTTGCCCTTGGAATATTTTATTAAGAAAAAGTTGACTTTTTGACCAGAAAGAAATTTGACCATTCTACAGAGACCGTTGCGTAGAGCACGGTGAAATGAGTTCATAGACACGTAGTGGGCCAGAATCGGAGTTGTAACGAGAGAGTTATGGTCAAAAGAGTCTCAGTGGCAAAATCGTAAATTTTTCGAAGTTGGTTTTTATAAAAACCAGCTTTCTCTCTCTCGCCATCTCTCTCCCCCGCGTCCTCCACCTTCTTCAGCTTGTAACTCCGGTGACCGACCACGGCTGTGGACGAGGCCGGTACCTAAACGATCGGGACGACGTCCTCTTCCTACCCCAGCCGCCGATCTCCCTCCTCTAGCCACCAATTTCGTCGACCCAGGTATGGATTTTGAACCTCTCGAGCTGTTCTAGCTGCCTGTTGAGTAGGAATTGATCGATTCTTAGTGTAGCTATTGGATTTTTGAGCTTGAAGTTTCGGCCGATTTTCGGCCTTCGTGATCGGCCAATTTCGGTCAGTTTTTGGGGCAGGTCCAAGAACAAAAGTGGCTCCAAATATGGTGTTTTACCTAGGGTAGGAGTTTGGAGCCGTGGTTTGAAGGTTTTCCGGCGAGGTGTAATTGCTTGGGACGCCCATCGCTGCCAGCGCGTGCTGCGGCGCGTGGGTGAGGGTAGTGCAGTGGCACTGTGTCTTGTTGCAATCCTCAGATTGTCATGAGCACATAAGATTTCGCGGATCTCAATTTGGATACCGTTTGAGCCCCGAACGGATTTTCTATATTGTGCATTTCCGGGTTCAATACTGCTGAACCGTTGGATCGCACTCAATTTCAGATATGTTGTTCTAGATAATTTCAAAATTGTGTAGGATTCGACGGATTCTCCGAAATCGCGAACCCTGTGGCTAGGGTTTAGAAATTTTACGATTACACGATCGTGGTCAATCCGATTGTCAGTTTCAGACCAGACTTGCAGGACATGGTTATTTAAATGTGAGGAACCTATAGGAACTCTCAGATTAGTAATTGGAGGTCGTGGACCCCACGGGGTTTCGTATCGACCAAAATGGAAGTTTATTGCTTAGTGAAGTCTCGGGTCTTTTCAGACAGTTCTAAATATCTGAAATGCTAAAGTTGGCATAAGAAAGACTTGAAGTTAGTGCACGTATTTCTAGGAGCCGGGGATCAGAGTTTTACTTAAAAACTTATACCCAGCAGTTTTATTAATTAAATATTCGTGGTGGTTTAACCAGGCACCCGGGACCAGGCAGACCCGCAGGAAGGACCTTCAGAAGGTCTACTTAGCTCGGACCAGGAGTGAGTGAACTTTTCTTTTTTAAATGATTTTATGCAAATGAATTTCGTTATTTGATCTTGAATAAGTTCTATTGATTGTGATTTTCCTAACATGATTTGTGAAGTTAAATATCTTTATTTTTATGCTGTTTAGTTGAATATGCTAAAGAGTTATAGAAAGCAGAGTTTGATATTTATATCAGATAAAATGGCAGTATAGTTCCATATTTAACAAAAATTCAGCTATTCATCAGATCTTTCAGAAATATTATAATATTATAATATTATATTTTCTCAGAGTTCTTGATTTAATAAAAATTCAGTTATTCAGCAGATTTTCCAGACGTGTTATACTTTCTCAGAAATGTTATATTTTTTAAACCACCGTGGGTACCCAGCTACAGAAAACAGTTTGCTTCCAGTATCTGTTATATTCAGATATGACGATATCTACAAACATCCAGTTTACTTTCAGTTTGTCAGTGCACTTGACATTTGCCTCACGAGTTTCAGGGACGCCAGGACCGTGAGTGCTAGGATTGCGGCTCGGGTTGACTTTGTGTCATCGAGACCTGCCAGGATTGCGGCTCTGGTTGACTTTGTGTCACCGAGACCTGCCAGGATTGCGAATCAGACTGACTACGGTCCCCTGAATCCTGCCAGTTTGCGGCTCGGGTTGACTTTGTGTCACCGAGACCTACCAGGGAAATTGACGGAATTACAGGGATACACCTAAGTGGTAGTTTTTAAATTGATTTCAGTGCTTTTATGCGAATTTTGATTACAGTGATTTTATGCGAGTTTTCTCGATATTGAACATGTTTTGCATCTGTGTATATACTTATGTGAATGCTTTGATTTCAGTATGAATTCAATGAACAGGAAAAGTCTAGTTTTTATATATTTGTTTTCACAGTGGGGTTATTACGTTCATATTTTGTTTTCGAGAACTTTATTTTTGTCCACTCACACTTTCAAATGTTTTGCGCCCCCAGGCTATAGACGTGCACAGAAAATTCACCACCGGGCCAGTTTTCCGCCTTCCACGTCTTTCTATTATTTTACAGAAGTTTGGTTTTGTAAAATGATTAACTTATCTGTAAACTATTAGAATTGCTCTGATATTTGCCCTAGATTGAGAACTGGACTGTGTGTTGTATCTTAAGTATGCTGGTAGTTGGTGGTATAGATATTATTGCTCGTTTTGACAGGTGTAAATTTTGGGATTGAGCAAATTAAAGGGGAGACTCTGCCAAATTTTCGGCAAGAGTCAAGGTCAAAATATAGTTCGAAGGGCAAATAGGTTAATTGTGCCCGACATTCGCCAAGTGTCGGAAACGCCCAGGGTCCGACTCGAATTCCAAAGCGGAATTTGGTTCTGGTCCTGTCATCAAGCGCAATACCAGCTCCAGCTGAATGAGCCCAATTTGTAGTTTAACCAGTTTGTATAACAAAAAATTCAACTTTAACACAGTTTAAACGAAATATAGAGAGTAATAATCAAGCATTAATAAGGAAACAGTGAGGCAGCGCATGGTGAGGATCATTGAGTTGACAAGTACAAATGCTGCGATGCGTCGTAGTGTAGACGGCCATAGTTGGTAAGGAATATTGGGGCTGCAAGTATCCAGTGGATGAAGTAGATCACAAACGCATGATATCACCTTAAAACAACATAACCTGGTACAAATAAAGATATATCAAAGAGCTTGATTTTATAATATATGCTATTTCAGAGTTTGATTATAGTTTCTAACCTCTCTCTCAATTCCCTCAAAGTTCTTCGGTCCGTCACGGTTGATTATGATCTCATTCTTCTGGCCTGAGGACTCATCTTCAGTGAAGACACTCAAGATGCCATCAGGATCAATTTCGAAGAAAACATCGAAATTATGAACAAGTTTGGGAGCTGGAGGAAAGTAACGGAGGCTGCATTCACCCAAAAAGTTGAGATTGGCTGGCGTGCTACTCTCACCCTCATACATGCGGAAGTCGACCGAAACTTGGTTATCCTCGATAGGACATTTTATTTTCTTCTTGACGGGAATTAGTGAGTTTCTTGGAATCAACTTTACGAACTTCTTATTATCTGCAAACTCCAAACCAATTGTAAGAGGAGTGACGTCCTTGAGAGTGTAGTCCTGAATAAACTCCCCTTTGCCATTCCTAGTCAAGGTTGCGGCTTGAACCGCGGCACCATATGCCACTGCCTCATCCGGATTAACGCCCTTGCACAGCTCCTTCCCCTTGAAAAACTCCTGTAATAGCTGTTGCACCATGGGAATTCTAGTAGAGCCACCGGCCAGAACAACATCGTCGACACTGCTTATGTTCATGTTAGCATCCGTTAAGCACTTCTTCACAGGCTCCATACACTTGATAAATAAATCCCCGTTTAGTTGTTCAAATATGGCACGAGTAAAAGTTATGGTGAAATCAGTATTCTCACACAAACAGTCAATTTCAACCTCGAAGTCAGACTCAAATGAGAGTCTCTTCTTTGCTTTCTCACATTCATTTTTTAACCTCCTAAGAGCTCTTTCATTTCCACTAACATCCAATTTGTGCTTCCTCTTGAATTCCTCAACACAGTATTTCACCAATCTGCTATCGAAGTCTTGGCCACCAAGGTGAGTGTCTCCAGCCGTTGCCTTGACTTGAAAGTCACCAGAAGTGCTCATGGTAAGCAATGACACATCTAAAGTGCCACCACCCAAATCAAATATCATCACGTTTCTTGGGCTACTCCAACCGGCCTTCTTGTTAAGGCCATAATCAATGGCAGCAGCACTTGGTTCGTTCATAATACGCAGCACATTTAGGCCAGCAGAGATGCCCGCATCTTTTGTAGCTCGGCGCTGCGAGTCATTGAAGTAAGCAGGGACAGTGATGACTGCATTTTTCACAGTTGAGCCCAAGTAGGTCTCGGAAATCTTCCTCATCTTTTCCAGAACCATGGATGTGATATCTTCAGCAGAACATTGCTTCTCTTGGCCATTGTGGGTAACCACAATCATGGGCTTGTCACCTGGACCTTCAATGACCTTGAATGGCCAGAGCTTCACATCACTTTGAACAGAGGCTTCACTGAATCTCCTACCGATTAACCTCTTTGTATCTGCAAATGGATGCCAAGTTCTATCAGATAGCATGAGTTAAGTAGGTATTTAATACAAGTATAATAGCTTCTTAACCAATACACTGAAGGATCTTACTGAGAGTTTAGACAATTTTAACTCCCTAAAAAAAATAATCTTAAAACTACAATTCATGCAAACACATATATTAGCTGGCATGAAAAATCAAAATCAATCTTTGGATTTGTTCAAGCAAAGAACTTTAATCCTACATATGATACGTACCAAAGATGGAGTTGGCTGTGTTTCTGACGACTTGGTTAAATGCTGCATCACCTACCAAATGAGTCTCATCAGTTTCAGTGAAGGCAACATAAGATGCAGTCTTCCTGTTCCCGTGATCATTGTGGATGATTTCTACATGATCCTTCTGCCACACGGCTACGCGGGAATAGGTAGTTCCCAGATCGATCCCGATTGCGTACTCTTCTTCTTGAGGAGGAGAGGGAGGAGAAGTATGTCTAAGTCGTAATGTGCGCTGTGGATCCAGACGCATTTCCTCTTTCAACAATAACTCGCACAAGTCATCCCAACCACTTACTGGATTGTGCTTTATCCATTTAACAAAGGGATTGTACTGCTCTGGTAATCCCGCCAGGATGTGTACATGGAGTAGGTCTTGACTTTCCACAGGAGCACTGGCGGCTGCGAGATCGGTCGCCAGCTGTTTGATTTTTTCCAGATACTCAGCCATCGGAATAGTGGGATCTTTCTTGACTTTGTGTAGATCAGATTTAAGCTGATAGATGCGAGCATGAGAGAGATGGGCGAAGTGGTCCTCGAGATTTAGCCAGACCTTTCGTGAAGAGTCAGCTCCGGCCATGACAATTTGTTGAAGACTTTCAGATAGAGTGGCTTTCAGCCAATTCAAAGCCTTTTGCTCTCTGTTGAACCAACTCAAACCCTTTTGACGTCTGCCGGACCAATCACTAAAGGTAGACTGAAGTAGCGGAGGTTGAGGCTCTGTTCCATGAATGATTCCCGAAAGATTGTGGTAGTCAAAATATGAAAGAGAAACATATTTCCATTGTTGATAGTTATATATATCACTCGTAAGTTTGATTGGAACTGGAAGTGGTGGCATGTTCTCTACGGCCATGGCACCTGCAGGAGACTGGCTGGAAGCAGAAGTTGATGAGTTTATTCTCTTTTAAGTTTAATGGCTCTTTATATATATATACACACTTTTGATTACTTTCAAATGTATTTTTTTTTAGTTTGAAATCCTGACTCGTCTTTCCTGTCACTGTCAACAGTGATTTGATCGAATTGTCAAATTTTAGAGAGGCTGGACTGTTTTAACATTTTGTCTTTTTATTTGTTTATTTTTTTTAGAGCGTGGGTTAATTATTTATTAGTCCCTAAATTTAGACTCAATTTACATTTAAGTACCACAATTTCTAAAATGCTATTTATGATCTTTCAATTTCATTTTCGTTAAGATAAATGGTCATATCGTTAAATTTGTCAACTTTTCTGTTAAATACATGATAAAATTATATTTTTATATGTTTAAAATTTTAAATTGATTAAAATATGAATAAAATATTAAAAACAAACAAAAATGGTAATTTTGTCTTTTTTTAAGCTTTGGTGAAATAAATATCAATAAATTTTGTTTTTTGTTTTTTTTGTTTTTATTTTTTCTTGTGACAAAGACGTCTAAGCCCAAACAACAACTAAACATAAATCAATCTAGACCCTAAAAGGCCATCCCTGTCTTCTTGAAGAACGCCGGTAATACCACCAGGAGGCAAAACAAAGCAGTGAATACCCATTTCCATCTCATGCCCCATCTTGGCCAGAGAGTTAGCAGCAAAATTAACCTCCCTAAAAACATGAAATATGCTGCAGTCCCAGGAACTCTTCCAATAGACTCTGCACATGTTTAGCAAAGTAAGGACGGGGTGATTCGGCTCCAACTTAGCATTCAAAACGTGCAATCAATTAAAACCTATCAAATAAAAATCAAAACAAACAAAATTTCAATCTCTCTCTCCTTCCAGTCCAGCCCAGAATCTCTGCAACTCCAGCTCTCCCTCAATTCCCATCTCTGCAACTCCAGCTCTTCCTCAATATTCCCATCTCTGCAATACACCCTTTAAACCCCAAAACCCAGCGAGTCAGACCTCCACCTAAACCTCAACCTCAACCTCGCGCCAAATCAGTACTAGACCCCCACCACCCAACCCCCCCTCCACCTGGACATGCATCAAAACGTCGTTTTGTTGGACAACGACGGCGACCTAATCAAAGCTGGACTCGGCGGCGAGCGCGACCCCTCAGCCATAATCCCCAACTGCGGTACGCCATCGACAGCGGCTACCTAATTAACCCGGATCTCTCAAGGAATGCCAGCAGTTACTGTCGCCCTTTTGGCTGCACCACTCTCAAAGTGCCGCATCACAATAATATTAGAGTAACCCTTAACAGTTCTTATAGTGTCTAGAAATCAAGTGCCCATATTATATTACAACCAAATTGTAGCAGACGTGGAGAGAGAGAGAGAGAGAGAGAGAGAGAGAGAGAGGTGGTGGAAGCGGGGATGATGAGATGGGGGTGGGGGAATTGGAATGGGGTCGGGGACGATGAGATTTTTTTGGGGAGGGGTTGGGGACGATGATTGATTTTGATTTTGAATTTTTTGTTTTGTGTTAGTTTTTTATTTAATTTTCTGTTATTGTTATTTTAAAGATATAATTTTTTATTTATTTCTTGAGTTTTAATACAAAAAATACTATTTTACTCCTGTATTTAATAGAAAAGTTAATAAAATTGACGACATGATCATTTGTCTTAACGAAAATGAAGTTGAAGGACCATGGATACTATTTCGGAATTTGAAGTACTCAAATACAAATCGAGTCTAAATTCATAGACTAATAAAATGATTAACCCGAATAGTATTATTGACTCTTTTTGCCCTTATGTATAGTTCACTCCTCTCTTTCTCCTTTATTCTTCCTTCTTTTTGTTCCTTCTCTCTTATCTCTATTTCCTTTTTCTCATCCGTTCTCTCTCTCTCATTTTTCTTTTCTATTCTTCATTTATTCTTTCTTTTCCTTTTCACTTCTCTCTATTTCCTTTTCCCTTTTTTTATCTTCTTTTGCTCCGCCAGTTTTCTTCTTCCGCTTTATTTCCTTATCTCCTCTCTCTATTTAATATTTTATGCTTTTATCCCTTCTCTCTCTCCTTTTTTTATTCTTCTTTTTTCATTCTTTTCCTTCTCTCCTCTTTCTGTTTTTTTTTCTTTCTACATTTATCTATTCTCTCTCTCCTTTTTCTTTTTTTGTATTCTTATTTCCCCCGCTGGTTTTCTTCTTCCTCTTTATTTGTTTTTCTGCATTATACCTTCTCTCTCTTTTTTCTTTCTTTTCCTTCTCTCTCTGTCCTTTTTCTTTCTTTTCCTTCTCTCTACGTTTCCTCTTTTTTTTTCTTCACATTTATCCCTTTTGCGTCTCTCCTCTTTCTTTATGTTTTTCTTTTTCTTTTCCTCTGCTAGTTTTCTTCTTCTTTCTTTATTTCCTCATTTCCTCCGCGTTTACCTGTAGAAATGATTTTTCCAGATCCTTGTATCTTGAAACCAATTCACCTCCACCTTTAACTAATTTGCTTATCTGTTAAGAACCTTCATACCAGAATATGTTTTGGTTACCATATGAATTCAATAAAATTTAAAAAAATAAACACATGGAAAATTGAGATCAAACATGACATGGTTTGGGCTAGAGATGGTTGGGGTTCTTTGTTTGGCCAAAAAAAAAAAAAAAGTTGGGGTTGTTCGTTGGAGATGATTGAGTTCCATTCTCACTAGTATTGATCCATCTTTTAATTTTGCATTTGCTGCAATATTTCTCATTCTACTTTATCTCAAAATCACTCATTCTTGTTCAGATCTTCTTGGTATTATTTCAAACTCCTATTTTGAAACTAGTTTTCAAAATTCCTATGTATACTAACTTGCTCTCCTCTTAGACCTCAGCCATTTTTCATTAAAAAAAAAAAAAAACAGAAACTCCATATTTTCCAAAACTGATTCATACCTAGTTCTAGTTTTTGAAATATTTGTAATTTGCTCTTGAACATTCAAAAAACTATTTTTATTGCTTCACCATTGTTGATCAGTGGAGAGTATGAGTATGATTTGCATACATATAAAATTCCTCTTAGTACGTTCACATTGATTTCAACTGGCTTTACAATTGGTATCAGAGCCAGCACTACATTTTAATTAGTGTAGATCCGACTCTAAGTGGAACGAGATAGAGCTCATGGCTCTGTGGCTCACCCACCAGTTTTTAATGGTGAATACTACTCTGCTTGGAAACACAAGATGTGTGCTTTCTTACTTGCCTTAGATTCTAAGGCTTGGAAAATGACTGTAGATGGCCGGAATCCTCCAACCATCATTAATCCCTTTAGGAACGTGAATTAAAAGAGGAGGATGATTGGACTGTTGAAGAACAGACCCTTGCCAACTCTAATAGGAAGCCTTGAATGCTTTATTTGTTGCTGTGAACCGTGATCAGTTTGCTTACATTGAAAACTGTGAAACCTCAAGAGAAGCTTGGGATATTCTCAGGCTTACTCATGAAGGACATGAGAAAGTAAACGAAGCAAAGTTAGACATAGATGGTGTTGAGTTTGAGAGTCTTAGATAATGATGGTAAAAATCCCTGTCGGGTCGGGTACTCATCGGTTACCCGACCTTAACGGGAGAAGATGGGCAGATATGGGAATCCTCGAATTTTAAAAATTCCAGGTTGAGGACAGGGCGGGGATGGTATTTTTTCTTCTTCTGTGTTTATCCATTCTCTCTCTCCTTTTTTTATTCTTTTCCTTCTCTCCTCTCTCCGTTTTTTTTCTGCATTTATCCACCTCCTTTTATTTTATTTTTTTTCTTATTTTCCTCCGTCGGTTTTCTTCTTCCTTTTTATTTATTTTTTCTGCATTATACCTTCTCTCTCTCTCTCTCTCTCTCTCTCTCTCTCTCTCTCCCCTTTTTCTTTCTTTTCCTTCTCTCTCTGTTTCCTTTTTTTCGCACTTATCCCTTCAGCGTCTCTCCTCTTTCTTTATGTTTTTCTTATTCTTTTCCACCGCCAATTTAATTTTTCTATCTTTATTCCCTTATTTCCTCCGTGTTTACCTAGCTATAATTTATCTTTTGTATTTTGAAACCAATTCACCCCACCTTAACTAATTTTCTTATCAGTTAATTCATACCAGAATATGTTTTGGTTACCATATCAATTCAATAAATTTTAAAAAACAAACACATGGAAAATTGAGACCAGACATGAATATGTAATAAAGTTAAGTAAAGTTTGGAATGTTTTTCTCTGTTGTCTTAGCTTTATCATTGAGTATGAGCAACTTCCTTGGTGATCCATTTTTGAATAATTAGCACTATTGTCATCATATAACAATAATTATAACCCTTAAAAAAAAAACAATAATTATAACGGAAGAAGCTTGACGTCTTGGTCGTAATAGAAAGCAAAAAAGGTGAGGATGAAGGGGGTTACCATAAGCAAAAGTCACTCCCGATATATTAAGAAAAAAGAGCAAAAGTTACAGTGACTAGTACAAATAAATGGAACATCAAATGTCAACAAAAATCCTTCCTGCAAGACAATTTGTTAAAATAGTCCGGTCCTTTCAAAATTGGACAAATTAGTCTAGTTATTGTCCGACAGTGACATGAAATTACTCTTATATCACTATCGAATAGTAATTTCAATGTTACTGTCGGACAGTGACATAAGAGTAATTTCATGTCAATATCAGACAGTGACTGGATCAGATTGTCCAATTTTAGATAGGTTGAACTATTTTAACATTTTACCTTCCTATTTGTACCTTTTTTTTAAAAACCCCTAAATGGAATATATATGTAAGGTTTTAATTTTTAGCTTTCCTTGACATCTGTTTAACTTCTTGTAATATGCTTGCTAAAAAAGGATTTAGATTAGTTTTAGGTAGTTGTCTTGATTTGTTTCTCCTCAACAAAGCGGCTTACTCAATAAAGGTAAAATCATGCATTGCATTTCATTATGTGCTGCTGGTTCACCTGAATGACCTATCATCCCAATGGTACTATCATTTTCTTTGTGAGGGCTATGAGGTTTCATTTATGAGATTTTAGGAAAAATCAGTTTTTTCATAAAATATGCTTGTGCTCACTAAATCTGCATCTGGATGTACTGCAACATATATATCATTCTAGATATAGAGTTCATATTTTAAGATTGATTTTCTCCAAGAATGATTTCTTGAGAAAATTGATCCTTGCTTAAATCTATATTTCATCACCGCATTTGGTTGAGTAGTGCTGTGCTGCTGGTGCCATGAGATGATTGAGCTAAAGGATGAAGCTGCCATTGTCATGATAGACTAGTTGCAAGCAACATTACTGAGAAGAAGAAGATAGCTTGGAGAGGTATAGCTGCTCGTTTATAGAACTAGGAAACTTGAGTTGTATATGTTGATCTCTATAACGTTTTTTTTTTTGTTAGTGGATTGCCTGCTCCGATCGATGACCCCCAGTTTTTCCCAATAGTGGGTTTATGGATAAACATTTTTGATGTGTTGTTCTTATTGCTATGACTTGTCATACTATACCTACTGTTGCTGAAATGTTGTTAAATTTGTGTGAGGATATAATTGGTAAAAAAGATGAATTCCTAATGAGTTAGTTCTCCAGGATTTAAAATACCACCTCACACCCAAGAATTGAATTGCTCCAAAATCAGGAATTCAATTCCAAATTTTGTATGGGCCCCACTTACATTTTAATTCCTTGATGTGAAATAAACACAAGAATCCTTCATAAGTGGAATTCAATTTCTTGATTCCAATTCTAATTCCTGATTAGTAAACACACTATTGGTGTGGTGAAATAGAGGATATCTCCTTTGATGCCTCTTGATGAAGAATCTCTACAACCTCAAGGAAGATAGAAGCATAAAAATAAAAATCAAGCCATGAGTGTGACTCGTGAGCTCTAATAAAAGTGAGATAATTTGTTTTGATGGCGGGCTATTGAGTTTCTTAGCTACTGAATTTGTTTTACAAAGGTTGGGAAATAGTATGTTAATATGTTTTTGGCCTAGGAAATTAAATTGGTGTTTAATTTCAAAGTTGAATAAAGATGCATGCAGTTATTAGTATGTTAATATGTTTCTGTAAAATAAGTACTCAAGCTCCATGAGCTCAATAGGCAGGACCCTCGTAGGGTCAAGTAGCTTTGGACTTTTCGTGAGTGGACTTTGTTTTAAATGATCATTGCTTTCAAAGATGGATTGTCATGCATATATATAAATTTGATTATTTTGATTATTTTGAAATTATGGTTATCGGATGTTATATTCATATTTGACAGTTTATGAATATTTTGGGTTATGGAATATATGCTTTTGATTGTTTGACATCTATACTATGAATAAATATTCGGGTATTGAGTTATCGACTCTAATAATGTCCGGATGTCTATGTATATAGGATTGGATACATTGGAATATTTGAAATTTGGGATATGGTTGGTATATGAGTTGGGATGTGGAATATGTTATATTGGAGTGCTGATAGTACCACCCTATGTACCTCCACTTGGATACTGATACTCGAAAACGATGGATACTTGGATATGTTGGAATACGGGCACCCTTGACGAGGTGTTACCGTAGGCCCTTGTCGGGCAATCAGCACTCGTTAGACTTATTTCAGTCACACGAGTGTTGAGTATTCTGTTGTGCATGTCTGGAGAGCAAAAGTTCCTTGTTAGACTGCTCTTCCCTAGCCACATGTGTATTGAGGATTCTGCATTTGGTCTAGTCAAACAATCCCTGTGTTGGATTGTAGTGGTTATACCTATATTATATATATATATATAGAGCTTCTATTGAGGGATCCCTCAAATAAGCTTATTTGAGAGACACCCCTTGTAGGCCCCACTCCGGATTGTATTTCACTAATCCAAACCGTCTATTTTGTAGATACTCATTCAAAGATCATCTCTACAAAAAATCACTTGAATCCGATATCATTTGACCACTCAATTGAGTTATTGAAATTTTAGCATTTGCTTGAAGCACCGTGTTCATTGATTTTGTAAGACACAATTGGATGTCGAAACGGTTTCCGATTTATCTAATTTTTTGTAAGGATGATCTATGAATGAAGACCTAAAAAATAGATGGTTTGGATCATTGGGAAAAAAATTGTAGGGTACCCTAAATGGCGTCCCTTAAATAAAATTATTTGAGGGATCCCTCAATAGAAGATGATTATATATATATATATTTATTTATTTATTTATTCTTATTTATTTGTAAGCATCCTTCCTCACTTGTTGTGCTTACAGGCATGTGTCTTGGAAGAGAGTGGTTTGGGAAAGGGAAAAAGGTCTAGTTTTAGTTTGTCTTATATTCTATATCAGGATTATGGGATACCTTGGTTTTTAAGTCGAATATGTTATATAAATGGTTTTGTTGCATGTTTTGGCAACGTTTTCCAAAACGGTGGGGGTTAGTATGTTTGTTTACAATTATGTTAAAACTTTGTTTTTGTCCACTCACAATTTATGTTTTGTGCCCTCCCTCTCCCCCCCCCCCCTCCCCCCCCCCCCCCCAGGCAGTAGCTTGACGCGATCCGAGCAACAGAGCCAAGACTTCGTACTCTCGTGCCTCGAACTGTTGTAGGGCACTTTTACTTGTTTAATGTCCTTTGAAACTTATGCTTTGTGTAAAACTAAAGATTTCTTAGATTTGCTTTGTTATCGCCCATGTATGGTTGAATTTAAGGCCGCATGCCTATTCTGTAATCTGTGTGTCTTTAGCATTGTGTGTGCTGGCAGTTGAGAATTTTATTGATGTTGTTTTTCACATGTGGAAAATTTTGGGGAAAAAGTCCATTGTTTATGGGAGACTTTGCCAAAATTTCGGTAGAAGTCTCGACCCCTTTCTCTTTTATTTCGGATGAAGGGGACTATTTTAGTAAATAGGCTTGGCATCGGTTAGATTTCAGAAAAACTACGAAATCCATGATAGGTCGGGTCTGGTCCCATCATTGACGGAAAGCTAGCATTTGCCTGACTAATTTGAGTGCTCCCCCTTCATTTTCTTTACTATGGAGGCGCTCGTCTTTGAGTGCGTTGTTTCCTTACTCGAGCATGCCTCAGTTTGGGGAGAGTCCTGCATGGGCACTACTTCGAATAAGGGGGCTAAGATTAACGCTTAGACTATAATGAGGGCTAAGTTATAAGGGGTAAGTTATAAGGGGTTCAGTTTATAGCCATCAGATCAATCCAAGGGCTGGGGAGAATTGAGATTAAGTTTCACAATTGGGTAGGTGGGGAACCCAAACCCGAATTGAATATCCAGCACGTCCAAAAAGAAGAAGAAGAGGGAAACACGTCCGAAAAAGAAGCAGAAGAGGCAAGTTCGAAGTCTGAACAGAAAACACTCTCTCTCTAAAACCCAGAGGTCTGAGAAACCCAATGAAGGCAACGGCTAACGACAGTTGAAGGCAACGATTCGCCACTCACGTTCTCCAGACCCTGAAAAAGTAGTTATTTTGAGTAGAAGGGGAAAAGTGTGGATTCCAAATCAGTGAAGGGGCGAAGCAGTGGAAGGGGAAGGAGAGAAGTTGTAGTCGTTGGAAGTGGTAGGTTCCATTTGTGGAGCAAAGAAACAGAAACACCCCACACAGACGGCTTGCAATAACCAGCATTTGGTGAGTAATTTATGGAATTTGAGTTTAGGGTTAGAGTAATGGTTTTCCCAAATTTGTACCATAAATTTTGTTAGATTTGGCATCTCTTCGTTGTGCTTCAGTTGCATGTTAATTTTTGCTTGGGTATATGTTAAAAAAAGAATGAAAATCAAGTCAATAACAAGTGAATAACATGTCAATAATGATCTGAATAAGATAATGGTGTTGAATTGGAGGAGGCCATCAAAACCTTCCACATTTGAAGCAGTGCATAGTGCAGATTATCTCTCTGGCGCTATAATATGTATATATATATATATTCAAATAAATATGATTTCCTCTGTTACTAAATTTGCCTGAGAAACATGAGAAAAGATAATAATAAACTCATGAATAGAAGTGCAAAGCATTTGATGAGTAATTTATGGAATTTGAGTTTAGGGTTAGAGTGATGGTTTTCCCAAATTTGTACCATCAATGTTGTTTGATTTGGCATCTCTTCTTTGTGCTTGAATTGCATGGTAATTGTTGCTTGGGTATATGTCAAAAAACGAATGAAAATAGATGTCAATCACATGTCAATAACATGTCAGTAATGATATGAATAAGATAATGGTGTTGAATTGGAGGAGGCCCTCAAAAACTTCCACATTTGAAGCAGTGCAGAGTGCAGAGTACCTCTCTGGCGCTAGAATTTATATATTTTTTGAAATAAATATTAGTTCATTTGTTACTAAAGTTGCGTATGATAAATGAGAAAAGATAATAATAAACTGATGAATAAAAGTGCAAAGCATTTGAAATAAAGGTTGATCTATGACGATTGTGGATGACTGAAGAAAAAGCTAGAAAGAAAGATGAAATCTGACAATTGCTTAGCAAGCAGATAGCAGAGTAGATGCTTTGCTTTGCTTCCTTCCACTATATTTTTTATTTATGTAGTTTGTGTTGTGTATGAAATGACAATAATTGTCATGTGTGTGAAGTGCAGAACTTGCCTAGATTGCACTCACACTAGTATGGATCCATAAATAAAACAGGTGAAATTGTTTGTAATTCACATAAGCATTGCATTAACATGTATTTGCACAAAATGTGTCACATTCCGTTGATGATGTTAAAGCTTGTGATCAGTAATCCCTATGCTCATGTAATTTGTAAAATTTGTAATGTGCCTGGTTGACTAGTTGTGATTGTGCAAATACATGGTAGTATATGTGTTCACGTTATTTGACATTGTATTTGAGGAAATGGGATCCAACGTGGAGCTGGTATGGCCAGAGGCAGAGGCATATTCGTCACGGGTGAACAACTGCTAACATGCAAATTCATCTCTAGCTGCACTTCGAGCGAAGTTGAGTGCGGAACAATTAGAACAATTCAAGACATCATGCTTTGGCCATCTTCTGAATATATATAAGATTCAGTTTAGCGGGCAGATTGTGCATGGGGTTGTGTTGCGTAGAGTAGCGGGGCAGGGTGTGAAAGACTTGGATGGGCTGAGTTTCTTATTAGGGTGTGACGTTGCTCAGTTCACTCGTCAGGATTTCTGTTTGATCACAGGGCTTCGTTTTTGGGAAGTGCCTGAAGTTTCCAGTGGAGAGAGTGATGGAATCAGACTTCGGGAAAGATATTTTATAGACGAATGAATTACATGCAATGCTTTAGAAGAAGCATTTCTGAGGTGCACAGAGGAAGATGACATCTACAAGCTAGCTCTTGTTTACTTTGCTGAGTTAGTGGTTTTGGGAAGGGACAAACATTTGAACATCAATCTAAATTACCTGACCCTTGTAGAGGGCTTGGATGCGTTCAACAGGTATCCGTGGGGTTCGGTGTCCTTTGACAAAACCCAAGACAGTCTATTTTCTGCACCAACAAAGTATGTGAAAAGCTTTGAAAATGAAGACGGAAGAGGGAAGGGGAAAAGTAAGGTAACGGAAACAAGCCGGAGAAAT
>NC_047656.1:12325375-12326372 GCF_902201215.1 Prunus dulcis | reverse complement strand
TATCAAAATCTGCCGTCCCGGCACTTATCAGCTTCGCGACTCAACGGGCAAGACGCTGCCTCATCCATGGAACGCTGACCACCTCAAGTACTACTACAAGTAAACATATCTAGACCCTAAGGCAATACTTTGGTCTTGATTATTTACTATACGGTAGACGTAAGGTACCTAGACCCTAGACCACTTGTACCTTCTGCCTTTCGGCATCTATTTCAATAAAACGCCTGACTCTGGCTCATTTTCATGCACTCACATTGTTGTTATTTTTACCAACACAATTGTTATTTTCATGCATATCAAGCTAAGTCTCATATCATAAATAAAAACAGTCTTGCTCCAGGCAAGGACAACTGTTCATACATAACCAAAATAAACAACCTTGCTCCATGCAAGGCAAAATGTTTCAACAAAATAACTAAAGTACAAAATAACTATCATACATCACGAAGGCAACGCCTTCAGGACTCGGTCGACGGGGCATCCTCAGTGGCTGGCTCAGCCTCTGGTGTCGGTGCACTAGCATCAGCTGGAGGGGTCTGGGCAGGAGGCTCGCCACTGGTGTCAAAGTTAATATCCAGTGAGGGGTTGAACCTCACCAACCTGTCTTCCCAGCGAAGCTGCTCATCAACCAGCCGATCCATGATATAACTCTTCAGCTCCTCTGAGGATCGGTAAGACTCGATCGCCTCGGCTCGGGCAGCAACCACCTCCTCGGTCTTCGACCTCTTCAGCTCCTCCACCTCCTTGGTCCGAGCCGCCACCTCCTTGGCCAGGGCCGCCTTTTGCGCCAGCAAGGCGTTCTTCTCTCGGATGGCCTCCTCAGCCTCCGCCACTTTGCTCTTGGCCTGCTGATCTCGCCTCTTCAGCCTCTGGATCTCCTTGTCAGCCTTGGCCATGCTGACGTACATCTCGCCAAACGCCTGCCAAAGCAAAATCATGTTAGTCGGTTGATACAAAAATAATCCAACACAAATACATTCGGAAAAGGCCTAAACAC
>NC_047656.1:12297530-12325330 GCF_902201215.1 Prunus dulcis | reverse complement strand
TTGCCAGGGCCTCGGGGTCGCTCTTCACGCCTTCCAAGAAGACGTTCACCAAGGGCACCTCATGTCGGTGCATAGCCAGGTTGACTTCCTTCTTCTGCTGGCGAAGCCTGCTGAAGTCAACCTTCTCAACCCCTTCAGCGAACACATCCTCCATGCCGAAGGGTAGCTTCGGCGGGGCCTGCAGATCAAAGGGCGGAAGTCTCGGCCCCGAGCCCATCACATGCTGGGGCGCCTCCTCTATAGCTTTCCTCTTGCCCAGCACATCCGCAACCCGACCCTCATCATCATCCCTGGGTCGTTTTCCAGCACTCTTTTCAGCCTTCTTGCCCCGCGACTCCCTCAGCCGCTTCTGCATCTCGGCCTCATCAATGTCCACGGCCACCTTCGTGCTTCCCCTTATGATGCCAGCCACTGCCAAAACAAACAAAGCAATTATATTAGTCAAACTCACAAAGGTTCAGCACACAAATAAAAAGATAACCTAGGTACTTACTTCCTTGCAGCAGTCCGGACTCAAACAAGTTCTTCTTCGTGACCAAGTTCCCGCACTCACGCTCGGCCTCGGATAGCTGCGCCCTCACCCACTCAACCTCGTCCTCTTGCTGTTTGGAGATCGGGCCCCACTTCACCAAACCTGCATCAAGAGTTAGAAATTACTTAGCCATTTACACCTGCAGAAACAAAGTACATAACCAACAATGGGAGCCAAGACTACAATCAAGCAATGGACAATCTTAAGGGATGGGGCCAAGGACCTATAGACTGGAAATGGGTAGGAATGTGCTGACAACTCTCTTCCCTGGAGGACACTCCCAGTCCCCATAAGCCATGCACCACCTGTTCCTCCAGGACTTCTGCGTTGTGGGCTTGTGTCCAATGAAATAGCCCCTCTCCTTCGCCTTTCGGCAATTGGCCTGTACCCAGCCAAAATTTTCCTGTTGCTTCGAGATTGAGTACAGGTACATGAACTGCTCAAATGTTGGCTCCCCTAGCCCAGCCAACCACCAGGCAATGTACACTCCATGCAGAAGAATCCAGAAGTTTGGATTATATTGCCCCGGTGCATACCCCAACTTGGCCAACATCATCTGAACCCACGGATGAAACGGTAGTCTGAAGCCGTGCCGATACATATCTGTGAAAATCATCACGGAGCCATCCGTGGGGTATCTGACTACATCGGCCTCAGTCGGTAATCTCAAGCCCACATAGGCTGGCACCTCAAAATCTTTCCGCAGCTGGGCCAATTTCGCTTCTGTAAGCGTATTCCGCCTCGGCAACGGAACACCGGCTATACCCACAGACCCTGATGGTGATGCCTGGTTGCTCGAACCTTCTTGCATTTGCGGCAAGGCTAGAACCCGGTTCGCTATGGCCTCTAGCTCTATATAATTCCTCTGCATCTCCCTATATGCAGCTGCCCCAGAGTCTTCGGATGGCTCAACCCTCTCAACCCCAGACAATATCATCCTACTCTCTATTGTGCCTTCTACCAGACCCTCTGTATCTGAACTCTCCTCTTCAGAACATACATACTGGCTGGGCTCTTCACTCTCAGTATCATCCCCGCCGAAGGCAGGGGGGTCAAGACTCTCTCTATCAGAACTTTCAGACATCTACAGGTATGCAAGAAACAAAAAAAAGAAACTAATGCACATGCGGAGAAGGATCAAACCACAACAACAGAAATTTGACAAATCTTCATGCCAGGCAAGAATTCTACATGTTCATACATATTCAAAGTGTTCATCATGTTCATGCTCATGTTCATCATGTTCTTCCTAACATTCAACATGTTCATACAAAACAAGACATTTCAATTCAAAAATTCTAGCAAAATAGGTTCTAACCTTGTTTGTAGCACCTCGAATGTTCGCCGGAAATCACCTCAGCCTCTATCACCACCACAAATTCCTCGCCGGAAATCGCCTCCTCTCCTTCAAAATTCTCACAATTTTTCTCAAATTCTCACAAGTGTGATGCCTTCACCACCCCAAGTTCCTTTTTATAGCCAACTAAGGGTACGACGTCTCGATTCACGAGCAAACCCTAGCACCCTTTCATTTTCCCTCCTAAATGCCTTGTACCTACACCATTTGAAATTCAAATTTCAACACAAACAAAAATTGAGGGAAAATTAGGGGTCTTGCCGAACGGCAAGGCCCGTGAAAAACAAAATGAGACCCTCAAATTTTCAAGTGTGCTAGACTACCTTCTAAGCCCAATTCCATTACAAGGCTAAGCCCAGAACATACTTACATGGACTTGCCGAACGGCAAGGCCCGTGCAAACCAAAATGGACTCCCCCACATTTTCAGGTTTACTAGCCAAACTTCATAGGCCCCAACCTACAGGGCTAGGCCTAGATTTGCTCAAGACACCCAACATTATTACAAAGCTAAGCCCAGCCTCACAGAATCAAAAAGAAAAGGACTACTCATACCATGGCCCAACCCACATGCCAAACGGCAAGACTAATACGGAATCAAATGGTCTTGCCGAACGGCAAGACCCACAAAACATTTTGAAGGAACTCGAAACTCACCATGAGCTCTTTTGCCGAAGCTGCCAAGTGCCCAGCACCCTTGGACAAAACTGCCGTGCTCTCACCACCAGCTGCACCGCCTTGCTCCAGCTGCCGAAGCAAACAACAGAAGCCGCGGACGTTTCTTGCCGAGGCACCAGCCTCCGCTCAGCCAATCACTCTTGCCGAACGGCAAGGGTCTCCCAAATCAAAAAGGGACCGCTGCCTTAGCTTCTGCCGAAGGCAATCACCCGCGCTGCTGCCCTGCTGAAACTAGCCGCCGAGCCTTCCTAGCCAACGCTCTACTCTGCCCTTGCCCGAAGCACTACTCTGCTCGAAACTTCGACTGACCAGCTGCCGAGAACTCTCTTGCCGAAGGACCGTGACTACCTCACAACAAGCGCAAAACCGTGAATTCAATAACTTGCCGAACGGCAAGATGGGATTGCAATCTTTTGTCCTACATCAAGGTGCCGAAGTAAGTACTACCGAACGGCATGCTTGCCCCACCCTTCTTATAACTCCCAATTCCAAATTCTATCCAAACTGCCGAATGACTTGTTGCCGAACGGCATAAATGCAGTATATAAATTTTATACCCCTCTCAAAACCCTAGCCCACTTTGAGCCCAACTCGAGCACTATGCCGAAGGCCCTTGCCAAAATGGCCCAGCTCCCATTCAAAAATACATAGCTGGACCCTTGCCGAACGGCAAGGGCCATGAAAAATTTTGTTTGTAGTCTTAAACTCCCAAAATGGCCCGGCCATTTTCCAAAAAAAAAAAAAAAAAAAGCTAGACCCTTGCCAAACGGCAAGGGCCATGAAAAATTTTGGAGAGTCGAAATTTTTCAAAATGGCCTAGCTCCCTTGAAGGCCTAGCTCCCGAGCTCAAAACAAAAACAGCTAGACCCTTGCCGAACGGCAAGGGCCATGGACAAATCATGGAAGAATTCGTTCCTCTCCAACACTTCAACGGACCCGGCTCCTTTGAAGGCCTGGCTCCCCTACGGACCCCAGCTCCCATCTTATCTGCAATATGCCCAGATACCCAGGTACCCAGCTACCATGTGTTGACGCAACTCCTAGCTTGCCAACTTGGGGGACTAGGGAGTGCCCTGCGGTTCCCAATGAAGCTGGAATGCTCGGTTACCATTACAAAAACTCACAAGTTCCCAACCCAGAAGTTACTTCTCGACCGCGAACTTGGGGGACTACTGTTTACACCATAATGAACCAAGCAGTCTCAGCCACAAAGCGACTAGCACCAAGGCAACCACGCCTTCTCCCATGCCGAAGGAAGACACACTTCTGAGGTCGAGCAAACCCAGCATCAAAGCGACTAGCACCAAGGCAACCACGCCTTCTCCCATGCCGAAGGAAGACACACTTCCGAGGTGCCAGACACCTGCCGAAGCTCCCAAATGCCAAACCTAATCTCCAGGACACGTGTCGCCACCACAACGGCTTGCACAAAGTCCCACATTGGAACTTTGTGCAAAGCTCCCACTTTCACTTCCCTATAAATAGGGAACAGTACCCAGGTAAAAAAGGGAGACCATTCCCCTGCTTTCACTGTTACTCTGCCAGAATTACTACCTGTAACTGACTTAGGCATCGGAGAGCCTTCGGCCGACACCACACCGGTGTCCGAAGCTTAACGGTTGCTTCTCCTCTTTTTACCTTCTGCAGGTCTTACCAATCCATTTCGCCCAAGGGCTTCAGCCCTCTTCCCTGCTGAAGAGCTAATACCTCTAATCACTAAGTTGGACTCAAATAGTGGCCGAGCCATTTTGAGCATCAACAAACCTAAAGGGAAAGCTTAATCACGCAACCAGGTGATTACTGCATGCTTCTGCTTGGTTATTGATACGCTATTAATATCATATAGTCTTTCGACAAAGTTGATAACTTAGTATAACATGTCCGTCAGTAAGATTAATAGATTACTCAGTGATAGGAACTTGCCTGCAATTGTCAGGGAAGTTTCAGTCAGATTAGGAACTTGAAGCACATCTCTTTCAAGGGTACGAAGCATAGCAAAAGCTGAAATTGCTGTCTATATTCTTTTTCCTCTCAAAACGGTTTATCGACAGAGAATTTATCCTACAACAAGGAAAATATCAAAGCAGGAAAACAACGGTAAGCTACCACATAAAATTCGGAAATGAAAATCATCAAGGAAACTGTAAACCATATGCAAACATGTTCGTTACTTAAACGAATTGGTGGGTTCATCAAACTGATTCACATTAACAGCTGGGTAAAGAACAGCTGGCTGAATTTCCTCAGGCGTTAAGATTCTTAAATGTCTTGGCAAACATAGATGCTGTGAATTTGCTGTTAACAAGAATCTTATCTGCCATTCCTGCAGCCATACTTAATTTTTTAAAAAATCAGTGAGAAATAGTAATATGATCACTGCAAAAGAACACTAAAAAGGTGCACAAGGCGCCTCAGATAAATATGATAAAGCCATGATATGGAAGACCAGTTGTCATTTCTTCTATGAAGTCTAAAGGTTTCCTATATGTCCTCCTCAAAATAGTGTGTTTGTTGAGCTAAGAATAAATCTGGAAAATGACAATAAAACAAAACTATGCTACCAGATAACAGTTCATATAAAATAGGTGCAAATACCTTTGTCGTCTTCTTAAGCTTTAGCAGTGGGATGACAACAGAAACCTGATCTGCTAGTATTACATCAAAATGATGGCCACAGGACCAGCTCGCAGAGAGCAACAAAAAAGCACCACAGAAATGCATACAAAGCATGAAGACGATAGAATATACAGTAACAGGAAAGATACCTGGGAAACCAAATGACATTAAAAAATCAAACGACGCACTGATTTTAAATGACGGTTCATGTTCGTGACACTGAGAAAAATGGAAAAGGAGAGAAAAGAAAATTTGATGTGTTTATTCTAACTACGTATAAACCATCTTCCAATCCCGCGGTGTAGCATCCATTATCTATGTAATACCTGTTAGAGTAGGGTTGTGACACTTGGCATAAGATTAGAGGTTGTGATGGTTAGTTAGTTAAGATGGTTGTGTATAAATAGTAGTGTATTCTGCATTACCTGTTCATTAAGAAAGAAAGTTCATTTTCTCTGCTCTCTCTCTCTCTCTATCCCTGATATCTCATTCTCTCTCTCTAGAAATTGTTCTTCATAGTTCTTCATTTGATATTGATTAACATGGTATCATCGCCATTACCGCTCACGCAGATTCTTCGATCCGGCTTCTTGCTTCCGCTATCTCTGTCTTCGATTTGATCTTCGGCTCCCTCTGATCTCTCTGTTTCTTGCTTCTTCACGATTTCTGTGTCTTCTCGCCTATTCATAATTTCTAGGGTTTGTTGATTCGATCTCGGTGTTTAACCTTGTGAATTTCACTGACAGCACTGCCAGTAATGATGATATCATCAACATATACCAATAAGATGACAATGCCAGAATCCACTTGTTTCACAAATAGAGAGGAGTCGGAGTATGTATGTTGAAACCCCAATGTAGGTAAAAAAGAAGTGAACCTGTCATTCCAGGCTCGGGGAGCTTGTTTTAACCCATATAAAGATTTAAGAAGTTTGCAAACCAAAGTTGGATGATGAGAATCTTCAAATCCATGAGGTTGAGCCATGTACACCTCTTCTTGGAGAATTCCATGCAAAAAAGCATTCTTGACATCTAGTTGGCGTAACTGCCAACCAAAATGTGCAGCAAGAGCTAAGACAATCCGCACTGTAGTAGGTTTAACGACAGGACTGAAAGTTTCCCCATAATCTTGACCTGGTTCTTGACTGAACCCTTTAGCAACTAATCGCGCCTTATGTCGGGCAATAGACCCATCTGCATGCTTTTTAATCTTAAAAATCCACTTACATCCTACCAGATTCTTGTTATGAGGTAATGGCACCAAACTCCAAGTCCCTTGAGAATGAAGAGCATCGACTTCCTCTTTCATAGCAGTCAACCAAACGGGCACTTTTAAAGCCGTCTTATAAGTGGCAGGCTCAACTAAGGATAAATCAACACCCCCAGACTCCTGTAGAGTTGTTAGAAAAACCTTCTTCTTCACAATGCCACTCTTACTTCGAGTTTGCATGGGATGCAGATTCATAGGAGGAACCTCAAGAACTACTGGCATGGAATCAGGTTGAAAAGAGGCAACCAGTGGTAAAGGTCCAGTTGACAGGGCTTCAGCATTGGACTCAGGTACCACAGGGATTGATGAGAAAGATGGAAATGCACCAGTAATGAACAGAGGTGATGATGAAGAGGATGAAGCAGGAGTATTGCTAGGTGAAATGAATGTATCTGAAAAGGTAGTGGCAGGAGATGTAGGCAATACAACAATATTGTTATTGGTGACAACAGGGGAAGGAGAAGATGCACTTGGCAAAGTAGGAGATGGAATGAATACCTTTGAATGTGTCACTAAGTCTGCATATGGAAAGGCATGTTCATCAAAAATAACATGTCTAGATATATATGTACGTTTCCCAGACACATCATAACATATATATCCTTTATACTGAGAAGAATATCCCAAAAAGACACACTTAATGGTTTTTGGTTGAAGTTTGTTGGTAAGATAAGGTTTTAACAAGGGATAACAAGCACAACCAAATATTCGTAGATGAGAAATGGCTGGAATATCTCCAAACAAAACTTCAAAGGGGGATTTATCAAGTAAGATGGATGTAGGCATTCTATTAATCAAGTAGGACGCAGTTTGTACAGCATAAGTCCAGAAAGAAGATGGGAGGTTGGCATGTTGTAATAAGATGATGGTAGTTTCGATAAGATGTCGATGTTTTCGTTCAGCAAGCCCATTTTGTTCAGGTGTGTATGGACATGACTTTTGATGAATGATACCCTTATCAGCAAGAAAAGTTTGAAACTGTTTGCTAACATACTCTCCCCCCCCCATCACTCTGAAGAATCTGAATGGATGCTGAAAACTGAGTTTGAACATATTTGTAGAAGGTAACAAAGACAGAATACAAGTCACTTTTATTGATTAGGGGAAAAAGCCAACAATGCCGTGTACAATCATCCACAAAAATCACATAATACCTGTATCCATCAACGGAAACACAAGGAGAGGGACCCCAAAGGTCACTATGGATGATATGAAAAGGTGTGACAGACCTGTGGACACTGTGGGAAAAGGGAAGTTTGCAAAACTTGCCCTGAAGACAACTATGACACATGACAGCTGAAGAAGCGGGGTTACATTGTACATATGCTTTTTGTAACATCAATGTAACAAGTTTATTTGTAGGATGACCTAGTCTATGATGCCAAGTAGAAGAGAAGACAAGCTGACCAAGATATGCTCGAGGTTGAGGTTTAGTGGTTGGGAGAACAGAATGAGAAGATGCAAGAGGAATGGGGTATAGTCCATTACTGCACAGTCCTTTGTAAAGAATCCTCCCTGTGGCTTTGTCCTGAATCCAAAAACAAAAGGCATCAAAAATTAACCAACAGTTGTTGTCCAAACAAAGCCGATGCACTGACAACAAATTTTGAGTCAACTTTGGTACATATAGAATTGAATTTAAGTGGATTGGCTTTACTCGGGTAGGAATAACAGAGTTACCAACATATGATACTGACAAACCTTCACCATTAGCAGTTTGAACTGTTTCATTTGTGGGATAAGGTGTAGCCAAAGATAAAGTGGATAAGTCT
This sequence comes from Prunus dulcis, assembly GCF_902201215.1. Lineage (NCBI taxonomy): Eukaryota > Viridiplantae > Streptophyta > Magnoliopsida > Rosales > Rosaceae > Prunus > Prunus dulcis. Next base: position 12,317,107 of record NC_047656.1, on the reverse strand, counting down.
GCAGTCATGTGATTGGTTGCCCCAGAATCAGTAAGCCATACTTGAGGTAGACTCTGAGAGGAGGATGGCGGAGATGGTTGCATAACAGTATGCATAGCTTGCATTGGGGATTGTTGAGAGTGATGAGACTGAGCTGAAGAATATCCAAGGGATGAAGAAAACAACTGAGGAACCTGGGAACAACTTCCAGCACCAATAAAGTTCGGACATTATAAAAGCAGTACCATGTGGTGTGATTTGTTTTACCACAAATATGACACTTAGGCCTCTCAGGAGGATTAGATCCACAGAATGGAGCAGTGTGACCTTCACTGTTGCATAATTGACAAGTAGGAACAAGTGGAACTGATGGAGATGGAAACTGAGAAGGGGGAAATTGACCAAGAACACCTGGAGTTGGTGTGGGCAACACATGGGTTTGAGTATAAAACTGTGGTCTTGGATTAAACGGTCGCTGACCTTGATTAAACCTGCCCTTTCCCTTGTTTCGATGGAAAGTTTTATAGCCGACAGGAACATACGAGGACTGTCCATGAGCACCATGAGACTGCTGAAAAGGTGGCGCAGATGAGACAGGAGGTCTAGAAGTTGCAGCCATAGCAGTAAGATATGAAGGGGCAACAGTGAGGTTCTCCACAATACGCTCTTTCAGAGTAATAACACTTTCTCTACCCCGAACCACACATCAAAAAGTATTATAGTCAGGAGGGAGGCCATTCAAAGCTAGAATCACAATATCTTCATCAGCAAAATATACCCCCGCAGCTGCCAAATAATCTCTAGCCTCTTTTATTTTGAGAAGATATTGACTTATAGCATCAGATCCTTTTCGGATATTCTGCAAATTAGACATCATTTGGAAAATGCTTGTCCTTGACACAGTGGAAAAGTGTTCGTTTAAACGAATCCAAAGATCTCTAGAACTAGTACTACCAATCGCACAAGACATAGCCACCAGAGACAAGGTGGCAGTAAGAAGTTGCATAACAGCCCTATCATGCATTTTCCATATCAACACAGTATCACAATCAGCAGCAGAGGATGAGTCAGAAGAATTTATACCAGAGTCACCAGAGGCAATAGTAGGAGGGCAAGGATGAGATCCATCAACAAATCCGATGATTCCATTGCTCTCCAGCAACAATTGCATCTGAAAATGCCAATTTAGGTAGTTTGAGTCGTCCAATTTCACGTTCATAGACGTCGAAATCGTAGAAATAAGAGCCGTGATCGGAGATTGCAAAATCTGAAGTTGTGCAGCAGTCACCATTGTTGCAGTACAGAACTAAGCAATTCACTGAGAACTGAGCACAAACACCGGAGCGGCACAATGCCAAGAGAAGAGAAGAAGAAACAATCACACTTCGAGATCGAATCAATAAACCCTAGAAATTATGAATAGGCGAGAAGACACAGAAATCGTGAAGAAGCAAGAAACAGAGAGATCAGAGGGAGCCGAAGATCAAATCGAAGACAGAGATAGCGGAAGCAAGAAGCCGGATCGAAGAATCTGCGTGAGCGGTAATGGCGATGATGCCATGTTAATCAATATCAAATGAAGAACTATGAAGAACAATTTCTAGAGAGAGAGAGAGAGAGAGAGCAGAGAAAATGAACTTTCTTTCTTAATGAACAGGTAATGCAGAATACACTACTATTTATACACAACCATCTTAACTAACTAACCATCACAACCTCTAATCTTATGCCAAGTGTCACAACCATCTTTCACCTAGCAATACTCCTGCTTCATCCTCTTCATCATCACCTCTGTTCATTACTGGTGCATCTCCATCTTTCTCATCAATCCCTGTGGTACCTGAGTCCAATGCTGAAGCCCTGTCAACTGGACCTTTACCACTGGTTGCCTCTTTTCAACCTGATTCCATGCCAGTAGTTCTTGAGGTTCCTCCTATGAATCTGCATCCCATGCAAACTCGAAGTAAGAGTGGCATTGTGAAGAAGAAGGTTTTTCTAACAACTCTACAGGAGTCTGGGGGTTTTGATTTATCCTTAGTTGAGCCTGCCACTTATAAGACGGCTTTAAAAGTGCCCGTTTGGTTGACTGCTATGAAAGAGGAAATCGATGCTCTTCATTCTCAGGGGACTTGGAGTTTGGTGCCATTACCTCATAACAAGAATCTGGTAGGATGTAAGTGGATTTTTAAGATTAAAAAGCATGCAGATGGGTCTATTGCCCGACATAAGGCGCGATTAGTTGCTAAAGGGTTCAGTCAAGAACCAGGTCAAGATTATGGGGAAACTTTCAGTCCTGTCGTTAAACCTACTACAGTGCGGATTGTCTTAGCTCTTGCTGCACATTTTGGTTGGCAGTTACGCCAACTAGATGTCAAGAATGCTTTTTTGCATGGAATTCTCCAAGAAGAGGTGTACATGGCTCAACCTCCTGGATTTGAAGATTCTCATCATCCAACTTTGGTTTGCAAACTTCTTAAATCTTTATATGGGTTAAAACAAGCTCCCCGAGCCTGGAATGACAGGTTCACTTCTTTTTTACCTACATTGGGGTTTCAACATACATACTCCGACTCCTCTCTATTTGTGAAACAAGTGGATTCTGGCATTGTCATCTTATTGGTATATGTTGATGATATCATCATTACTGGCAGTGCTGTCAGTGAAATTCACAAGGTTATTCAATCTCTCACAGTTGAGTTTGAGATCAAAGACTTAGGAGATTTGCATTATTTTCTGGGCCTTCAAATTTCTCATACCAACACTGGTTTGTTTTTGTCACAGTCTAAGTATGTCCAAGATCTACTTGTCAAAACCGAAATGACTGAGGCCAAAGCGTGTGATACTCCTTGCCTTCCTTATCACAGATTGCTTAAGGATGATGGTCATCCTTATGGGAACCCCACCATGTATCGAAGTATTGTAGGAGCTTTGCAATATTTGACTTTCACCCGACCTGATATTGCATTTTCTGTGCATCAGGTTTGTCAATTTATGCAAACTCCAATGGTGACACATTTCACAGCCGTCAAGAGGATTCTTCGGTACTTGAAGGGTACAATGCACTTCGGCATTCGCTATAATCGGGGAAGCTTGCATTTAACAGCTTTTAGTGATGCTGACTGGGCAGGAGATCCAAATGATCGGCGGTCCACTACCGGTTTGGTTGTGTTTCTTGGTTCCAATCCTGTGTCTTGGTCCTCTAAGAAACAACAAACTGTTTCCCGATCTTTCACTAAAGCCGAATATCGTGCTTTGTCAACTACTTCTGCTGAACTTAACTGGATCAAGCAATTACGGGTGTTTATGCAAGTTCCCATTGCTCAGCAACCGGTGCTTTTTTGTGATAACCTGTCCGCAATTGCTTTATCCTTCAATCCCATTCAGCATCAGAGGACCAAACATATTGACATCGATGTTCATTTTGTTCGAGAACGAGTGGCAAAACAACAACTATTTGTGCAGTTTGTGTCTTCCAGAGAACAGTTTGCAGATATATTAACCAAAGGCTTAAGTGCTCCTCTATTCCATACTCATTGTCACAATCTCATGCTTGGTTTATCACTGCAAGAGATTGAGGGGGGATGTTAGAGTAGGGTTGTGACACTTGGCATAAGATTAGAGGTTGTGATGGTTAGTTATTAAGATGGTTGTGTATAAATAGTAGTGTATTCTGCATTACCTGTTCATTAAGAAAGAAAGTTCATTTTCTCTGCTCTCTCTCTCTCTCTCTCTCTCTCTCTCTCTATCCCTGATATCTCATTCTCTCTCTCTAGAAATTGTTCTTCATAGTTCTTCATTTGATATTGATTAACAATACCCTGTTTAATGAAATTCCTATAGCAGGTCTGTGTTTCTAATCCTGTTTCTCTCAGATTACACACACCAAGACGACTTGAAACTGTCATTTTCAACATTTTATTGTAAAATGGGTCATCATGTAAATCTTTCATTCAACTTTCAAACGAACTTACACATGAAAAAAGACAGCATGATAAGAAAAGGAAAAATTTTACAGTGCCATGAGCTTTTATGGCTGAAGAAAAAGAAAAAACAGAGTTACTCTTGTTCGATGTTTTGTACCATACACAATCCAACCTCAGGTAAACCCCACTGCTTTTTTACTCAGATACCATGAATCCATAATATTTGTTGATGCGTAAAAATGGTTCGTCTATTTTCTCGCTCAACTTAGTGATGGAGTGTCTTCGGTATGCTCCGGGCCTCGGTAGAGCGCGTGATCTGCAATATATCGAACGCTTGGTAAGACCTAGGGCACCGGTGTGGTACCGGCCGAAGGCTCTCCGATGCTTAAGTAAGTATGGATTTAGTTAAACTTGAACCAACAGATCAATAGGCAATATGCCGTAAGTTCTGATTACCTCTATTTTGGGGAATTGCGCTCCTCTTATAAGGCTTGGGAGGTGTGCTTGTTGAGTAGATTTCCAATGTGGGACTGTGGACATTGATTGTGGGCTTGGCACGCGTCCTACAGCAGGAGGTTGCCCTAATCAATGAATCGGTAGACTAGGTGCCGAAGACTATTATGTTCAGTTCCAAACTGGCCCACGTGTCCAATCCTTATAGGCAGGTTTATTTTGGTACAAACAGGAGTCCCCCAAGTTCTCATTCGAGAGTCTCTCGAATGAGGACTTGATTGCACCTTCGGTAAGCGAAATGTTGTCCTACCGTTCGGCAATATAGTGGACTAAGCGACTTAATCTTGGCTTCTTCGTGCGTCTTCGTTCAGAAACGGACGTCTGGGGATTCAGAAGGTCGCTCCAAACGAGGAGTGATGGGACTGAAGGACGCTTCGTCTTCCGCGCCCCGCGTGCAGGCAGAACGTCCATGAGGCAAACGACACATGGCGTGTAAATTCATGGGGAGCGGCGCATTAATGCGCCGTTTGGTTTTTCGAGGCATACCATTGCAAACCCTTGCCCTATAAATAGGGGTCACTCTAGAAGAGACATTCACTTTGCGTTTGTGATTGAAGCGAGAGCTCTGCTGAGGCGCTTTTCGGCGAGAGTTAACAGTAACCGAGGCGAATTCTGACGTAGCTAACTGTAGCCAAGGTGATTTTTGGCCCAATCCATCGGAAATCCATACTCTTTTCTAGTATTCAAAGCTCGAAATAAGGTACCGTTCGGCACTCTTATTCAATATTCCTACTCTGTGTGTGTCCTTCCTTGGCATGAACTAGACTGGCAATAGGGTTCTGTTCGGTAGTCTAGTTGCCATAGGTAGTGATGTAGGGATTGGTAGGCTAGTCTTTTGCATGGGCCTTAGTTTCATTTTCTGTGTTTTATAGATGTCCGATAGCGAGTAACCATTCGAGAGTTAACCCAATGCGTTCGATGGGGAGTCATCGGACGGTCTGTTTGATACAGATAATGAGGCCGTGAGTCTCGATGCCGAGGGCGGAGAAGATACCGATGTCGAGATACTCGGTGAAGGCCCAAGCTCCGTTCCTATACACGGCATCGGGAAGGGGCTAATGACGAGGCAGCCTGTGTCGTTGGCCGTGGTCTACCATGACAGTAGACATTTCGGCGTGGTCCAGCACTGCGAATCTAGTGCTGGTTAGCAATCGAAGGCCTCCACTTCCGGCCGCGGAACCTTATTCCCACCCCCATGGTATTGATAATATACCCTGCAATCCTAGGGTGCCCCTAGGGGTGCCGAAGGAGCACCTGTTCGGCGTGGATTACTTGGAGCCGAATAAGATCACCGAATGGGAGATAGTTAAGTACCGTGCTGAGTACTGCATCCCGGATTTAATGAAGATGGGGATCCCGAGGCCTACCAAATCGCTCAATAGACCGAAAGACGGTGAAGTCATCTTTTTCACCGACGTCCTTCTGCAGGGGGTCCGATTGCCTCTGCAGCTTGCTGTGCAAAGGATACTGGCACAGATTGGGTACGCTCCTGGCCAGTATAACCCCAACTTTTGGGGGGCACTGATGAGAGTGATTGTGGCGTTCGGCGTAGCCGGGGAAAGGGAGCCTTCCTATGAACAATTCTCTCATCTGTACAGCGTTATGAAGTCCAAGAGTGCCGATCATGGAGGTTGGGTTCAGGCCAATTGCTTGAAAGCTTCCGACATGGGGCACTTTGTCAGCACTGTGCCGACTTCGCAGAAATCGTGAAGGAATCGGCAGGGGCTCCTGTCCGGTGATTGGGAGTCGCCATCGGGACTACCTGTCCGCTTCCACGTCCCTACGACCTTCCAAATTACCGGTAGGTCAGATTGCCGATAGGTAGGTGGCCAATATTTCGCTCTTCTTAAGTTTTAAAACCCATTTTATTTCTGTTCTTGTAGGCAAACTGAAGCAACCGAGTCCTACGAAATCAGATATTCGGTAGATTGATAGAGTTCGGTTGAAGGTCCCTGCCGTTGAGAGGTATACCCTAAGTTTTTGTTTACCGAGAACCTCATCAAAGCCAAACTTGCCAGCCCTGCCTAGAGTAAGTGGACTTATTCCTTCTCTTTTTTTTTATTTTTTATTTACTTATATTTATATCAATGCCTTACTGATCTCCTTCTTGTGCAGTGACGGAAGCCAGAAGAGCCGCCGAAGCTAAGAAGATGAACGAGTCCTCAAAGAGGCCCCTCATGATGGGCCTTCAAGGGAAGAAAAAGGTTCGGCAGGCGGAGGCAATCCCAGTTTCGTCCGCTAGGGGTTAATCCAGAGGATCAGACTCTAGCCGATCGTCTCCGACAGCTCAACATTGGGTCGACTGCCAGCGGTGCTGCCGAGGTTATCCCGACGCCGAGGAGAGAATCAACCACCTAGGCTGCTGTTTTCAAGGCTGGCGGGAAAAGGCTGCTCACGGTAGACCTCGAGGCAGAGTCGATGCCAAAGCGTGGTCGGCAGGCGGAGGTGCAGAGGGCTGTCTTGGCTGTCGAGGATGATGATAATCCTGCCGATCTGGTTACCCTCGCCTGCCCATCGAAGACAATCCAATTTGCAAATCATATGATCCTTGGTTCGCAAATGGAGTTGTCGGAGATAGAGGAGCTACCGAAGAAACTCCTTCGGAAAGAGGTTGGTCGTGCCTTCCGTCTCCAGGCCTCCGTAAATTCTCTCTCCCTTTTTTTTAAAAAAAAAAAATTTACTGTGCCATCGTTGGCTTCCTACTTGTGCTAACCTCCTGCTTTGACCTTCTGGTTTGTTCTCCAGGCTTCGATGGACATGTGGCTGTGCATGAAGCGGGACATCACCGCCGCCAAGCGAGCCAAGAAAGCATACGACGACGGCCGTGCCAAAGTTGCCGAGGCAGGCAAGGCTCTCCAGGACCACGCTCACATGCTGAAGGACAAGAAAGCTGCCGAATGGCAAGTTCAGGCTTCGGAGGTCAAGCTGGGAGAGATGAGAGTGGCTCTGGAGGCTGCAGTGATGGCGGCGAGGGATGTCGAGGCAGCTAAGAAGGCGGTGCAAGTGGCCTTGGAGGAGTCCGAGCATTCTAAGGCGGTAGAAATTGAAGCTGCTGTTCGGGAGGCTGTGAGGGGCTACCGTTCATCAGAAGAGTTCATCGTGCTTCTGGACAAGAAAGTGGGCTCGGAAATGGCGAATCTGCTCTACAGATTCAAACGGTATAACCCCGGGTAGAAGCTAAACCTGAATTTTATTGCTGATCCTCCTCCCCTTCCCGAGGGTATCACTGAAGAGATGATCGAGGACTACGAGGGGGAGGACGCTCCGGAAGAAGCCTATGCTGCCGAGGGCCCCGCCACTGCCGATGCCGCGAATGAGGAGGCTGCCGCTTGAGCCTTAGACTTGTATTTTTATTAACATATTTTGTATCTTGCCATAAGGCAGCTTCTCTGAACACCTTGATGCCGAGGGCATCTTTTAATTTAAGTTTTAATTTTGTTTAATAATTTGTGCAACTACCAAGTGGACTTTCAATCAGTAAAAAGACTTAAGACCAACTCATACTAATTGACGAGGGCAAGTAAGAGATCGATCGCCAAGTGAACTTTCAATTGGTAAAAAGACTTAGGACCAACTCATACTAATTGCCGAGGGCAAGTAAGAGATCGATCACCAAGTGAACTTCCAATCGGTAAAAAGACTTAGGACCAACTCATACTAATTGCCGATGGCTTAATAAAGAACCAATTTGCAAATTGTAGGTGCAGATGGGATCGGTAGTACCGGATTCCAGACTTTCTACTGTCGTAGGCTTTTAAATAATAAAAAATAAATAAGCACACCGAAGGTTGTGGACATGCATATGCTGAAGGTTTTTCCATTAATTTCTGCCGAAGGCATGAGTTACAGGTTCGTTGTATTACATTTTTGCCTTGCCGTAGGCTAGGCGACTTCACTTAAAATAGTATTTCAAATGCTCTACATTCCAAGGATGATCGAGAATCTTGCCGTTGGAGTCTCTTAGCCGATAGGTCCCCGATCGTAGGATGCCGATGATCTCATACGGTCCCTCCCAAGAAGGTCCGAGAGTTCCTTCCGTGGGATTCTTGGTTGCGAGAGAGACTTTTCGCATGACCCAATCCCCGATTTAGAAAGAGCAGGATCTAACACGTGAATCGAAATACCGAGAGACGCGCTGTTTGTATGCTTCATTCCAAAGGTTGGCTTGCACTCAGTGTTCTTCGATCAGATCGAGGCTCAGTGTTAGGGCTCCCTCGTTCTCCTTCGGGGCAAAGTTTTCCGTTCGGTACGAGGGCTCGCTGATTTTCACGGGGACAACAGCTTCCGTGCTGAAGGCAAGAGAGAAGGGCTCTCGTCGGGACGTTCGGTAGGATGTCCAGATGGCCCACAATGCTTCTGGAAGCTTCTCTGGCCAAGTTCCTTTGGCTTTATCGAGCTGCCGCTTCAGTAGTTTCTTAATGATTTTGTTTATTGCTTCGACTTGCCGTTTGACTGGGGTGAGCTGGCTAAGCGAAGAATAGATTGATCTTGAGGCGGGTGCAGAATTGCCTGAAGATTTCTGAATCGAAATACCTGCCGTTATCGGTGATGATTGCGTAGGGGATACCGAATCTACAGCAGATGTGGGTCCACACGAAGTCCTCTATTCTTGCGGCCGTTATGGTTGCCAGGGCTTCGGCCTCTACCCATTTGGTGAAGTAGTACACGGCAACCCCAGCATACTTGACTTGGCCCTTTCCTTGCGGCATCAGGCCGATTAGAGACACACATTAGTATGTGATTTAGGGTTCAGGATTTAGGGTTTAGGGTTCAAGCCTGATGTGGAGCCTAAAAAGCATTACAAATACGTACAAACAAGTACAATACGATTATTGTACGTTTGCTTTTTAAAAAGAGGAGATGCGTATAGAACACGAATGTATTATTGGAAACTACGTACATACACACACACACACACACATATATATATATATATATTACGACTAATTAAAGTAATTAAAAAAGAATAAGATATTACTTAATTACATATATTAAATGAAGGAAGTTGGCCAAAAGAAAAAGTAAAGAAACCAATTTTATATTTTAAAATTTTATACTTTTCAAAAAAAAAAAACACGAATACTTCTCCAGACCAAATTTCGTCGGCAAAGATCTATGCCGACAAAATCTGCCGGATTAGGTTTCCCCCGACAAAAATATGTTTGCAGACGAAATTTCGTTGGGAGAGGTCTTATTTTTAAAAAATAAATATAAACTTAGGATGTTTAGGTTAATTAATTTTTTAAAATTTTATTTTTATTCACTACATAATATATTTGGAGATTTAATTAGTTGAATTAGCAATTATATTTTAATTATTATTTATTTAATGACTGATTATGATTAAATATTTTAATTAACTTCATGAATTATATTACTTAATGAATAGTATTTCAATTTCTCTTTTTCTTTTTCTCCTTTAATATTCACTAAGTTAATACTAATCAAAGTAATTAAAAAAGTGAAATACATACTATGCTACTTAAAGGGTGTAGCCAAACTTTTCATAAAAATTTAAATTCTAAAAAAAAAATTAAAAAAAAATTAAAAAACTGAGTATAGCCGTGCGGTTATATATTTTTAATATAAAAAGGAGGACCCCAACGTTTAGGCGCCACGTGTCTACTTTTTTTTAATTAAAAAAATAAAAAACTGAGTATAGCCGTTCGGGTATACTATTTTTCATATAAAAAGGAGGACCCCAACGTTTAGGCGCCACGTGTCAAATTTTTTTTTTAAACACAGAGTATAGTCGTGCGGCTGTACGTTTTTTTGTTTTAAAAAAAGAGCCTCCAGCGATTAGGCGCCAAGTGTCCAAAAACGTATAGCCGCCCAGCTGGACTATTTTTCAAAAAGGAAAATGTAGTACAGCCGCACAGCTATACTATGTAAATAGAATTTAATTATTTTGTGGGCTTTTTCTATAATTTTTTTAATACTAATTAAAGTAATTCAAAAAGGCTAAGATGTTACTCAATTAACTCGGGAGTTAATCCCATAGAGATAATAAATCTTTCGCCTGTAAATTCAATGGGATGAATTACATCTCGATGATATCGAATCGGATCAATATCATGAATAACAATATTCGAAACCCATTCAAAAGAAGGGACAGTGTACGAGAAATCAAATAATACATAAATGATAGAAGCCTCGAACGTTCGGCAAATGCTACGATCTTAGAACCCAATCGCGCCCCGGCAAAAAATCTCAATATCGTATTCGTTTAGAAGAAAAACAAAAATTGCGCTTTCATTATGGTCTTACAAAACAACAATTACTTAAATACGTTCGGATCGCCGGAAAAGCCAAAGGGTCAACAGGTCAGGTTTTACTACAATTACTTGAAATGCCAAAAAACAAAAGCAAAGAAAGTAATTATATGTTTATTGAAAAGGATTAAATTAAATTTTTTTTTTTTTTAAAAAAGCATTACAAATACATACAAACATGTACAATACCAATTGTACATTTGCTTTTTAATATAGAACACGAATGTATTATTGGAAACTATGTACGTACACACACACACACACACACACACACACACACACACATATATTACGACTAATTAAAGTAATTAAAAAAGAATAAGATATTACTTAATTACATATATTAAATGAAGGAAGTTGGCCAAAAGAAAAAGTAAAGAAACTAATTTTATATTTTAAAAATTTATACTTTTCAAAACAAACAAAAAAACATGAACACTTCTCCCGACAAAATTTCGTCGGCAAAGATCTATGCCGACAAAATTTGCCGGATTAGGTTTCCCCCGGCGAAAATATCTTTACCGACGAAATGTCGTCGGGAGAGGTCTTATTTTTAAAAAATAAATATAAACTTAGGATGATTAGGTTAATTAATTTTTAAAATTTTATTTTTATTAACTACATAATATATTTGGAGATTTAATTAGTTGAATTAGCAATTATATTTTAATTATTATTTATTTAATGACTGATTATGATTAAATATTTTAATTAACTTTATGAATTATATTACTTAATGAATAGTAATTCAATTTCTCTTTTGCTTTTTCTCCTTTAATATTCACTAAGTTAATTACTAATCAAAGTAATTAAAAAAGTGAAATACATACTATGCAACTTAAAGGGTGTAGCCAAACTTTTCATAAAAATTTAAATTCTTAAAAATAAAAAAATAAAAATTTAAAAAACTGAGTATAGCCGTGCGGCTATACTATTTTTAATATAAAAAGGAGGACCCCAACGTTTAGGCGCCACGTGTCTACTTTTTTTAAATGAAAAAAATAAAAAACTGATTATAGCCGTTCGGCTATACTATTTTTAATATAAAAAGGAGTTCCCCAACGTTTAGGGCCCACGTGTCTACTTTTTTTTTTTTTTTTAAACACAGAGTATAGCCGTGTGGCTGTACCTTTTTTGGTTTTAAAAAAGCACCTGCAGCGATTAGGGGCCACGTGTCCCAAAAAAGTATAGCCGCCCGGCTAGAATATTTTTCAAAAAGAAAAATATAGTACAGCCTCACGGCTATACTTTGTAAATAGAATTTAATTATTTTGTGGACTTTCTATAATTTTTTTAGAGAGCTGATTTCCCCACTCCCATTTTCTCCACTTACACTCCCTTTTGCTTTATAATAATTTTTAATCAATTTTTTTCTTTTTTGTTCTTTCTCTTTCCTCTTCTACCCTTATCCTAAATTAATGTTTTGATAATTAAAATTAAGAAAAGTTAACATAAAATAAAAAAGAAGTTAGAGCGTCTTCTTCTATTTTGATACCTAAACCCTCTTCTTCTCCTTCATCGTGTCTTTCCCACTTCTCATACCCATAGCTACCCAATCCTTCTCCTACCCAAAGCAAATACTCTTAATTATTGGTAAAAGGTTAGCTATGGATGAAGAACAACAATTGGAGTCTGAGTTGCAGAGGATTTTAGACATGGTGGGCAACAGTGATTTGAGTGGAATGACATAATTTAGTAATCCTTCAAATTCTCAAGATATTATGCATGGTACGTTTTATTTCTTACTTAATCTAACTTTATCGATTATTAGCAATGAATTAGCATATTGGTTTTATGTATGTGTGTGTATCTTTACATTTAACCTTTTCATAAGGGATTTGTTAACCTTGTGGGGAGATGGCATTGATGGTTTACATCTCTGTGTCCAAAAGGAAGCTTTTTGAACTCTAGAAGATCTTTCTGTATTAAAAAGAAATTCACTTGGCTAAGCATTACCTATTATCTTATTCATAGGTTCAATTTTACAAAATACTTGGTGCTCTGATGAATTGCAATTCAATTTTGAGTTTGTTTTTTGTATGCTCTGTCTTTCTTTTGCCCTCTTATCTTCTCATGTGCACACAAAGACAAGTTTAAATTAGTGCCACTGCTATCTCTTTATTTTTGCCCTTGGGCAAAGGTCGTGGTGACCTGCTGGTGCAACCCATTGGAGGCGCCAACCAACTGCTCGATGAAATGTTTCATAGCAGTACCTATTCTGTTATATATATTCATTCTTAACTAATATGTGATAGGCAGTGAAGCATAAACATTCTTCATAGTTGTAGCCAATGTGTAGTTTATATTTCATATAAATTGGATGGTTTGTGATATAGGCAGTGAAGCATCGATTGATAAAAGTGACAAAATGCTCTCTTTGACAAACAAAAATTTTCAAAATCGGGAAGACCTCATTGAAGCTGCTCGTAAGATTGCCTTTGCGCAAGGGTATGCACTAGTTATTAGAAGATCTAAATCCGAGATATATGTTGTCCTTGGTTGTGATAGAGGCGGTAATTATAAAAGCAGAAAAGTTCCACTAGAGGAAAGAAAAAAGAAATCAGCATCTCGCCTCATAAACTGTCCATTTGAAATTTGGGGCAAAAAGAAAAGGAAACTTCAAGGATTTTGGAAGTTGGAGATTAAAAGTTTGTTGCATAATCATGAACCTTCAACGGACATGTCTGGACATCCTTATTGTCGTCGATTTTCAAATGAGGAAATTATGCGGATTAAAGAAATGTGTATGGCTGGTATACCACCGCGCCAAATTCTCTCTTCACTTCGACAGAGCAATCCTCATCTTCGAGCAATTTCCCGAAACATTTACAATAAGAAGGCTAAAATTTTGGAAGAGAGCCTAGCAGGACGTACGGTTATTCAAGCATTAGTGGATGAACTTGGTGAAGGTGGTTTCTCTTATAACATTGAGTATGACCAAGAAGGGTATTTGACTCATTTGTTTTTTGCTCATCCTATATCAATTGAATTGAGTAAGAGTTACCCACATGTCTTTCTGATGGATTGCACTTATAAAACTAATAAGTATAAGATGCCATTATTGGATATAATAGGAGTTTCAAGTTTCAACACTTCATTCTACTCTTGTTTTGTCTTCATGCAAAAAGAAGAAGAGAAGGATTATGTGTGGGCTCTAGAAATGTTCAATAAAATTTTGGGAGTTCATAATCAGCCATTGGTGATCATATCAGATAGAGAATTGGCCTTAATGAATGCTATACGCATTGTATTCCCAAGTGCTTGTAATTTGTTATGCGTGTGGCATATTGAGAAAAACATTCTTGCAAATTGTAAACCTCATTTTAGAGAAGAAGTTGATTGGGTTGCTTTCCTATCTACTTGGGCTGATTTAATCAAATCTCCAAATGAATCATCATTCGATAAAGCTTGGGATTGTTTTGAAAATGAGTACAAGGAGAATGCAGCTGTTTTGAACTATATTAAAGGTACTTGGCTGCCATTGAAAGAAAAATTTGTAAGTGCATGGACAGATGAGGTTGCACACTTAGGTAATCGGGCTACTTCAAGAGCTGAAGGTGCACATGCAACACTAAAGAAGTATCTTCAAGTTTCAACCGGAGGTCTTCGTGAGGTAAAAGAAAAAATATGTCTTGCTATTGAACATCAATTTCAAGAAATCAAAACTCAACTCTCAAGTGAAAAGGTTCGTGTTCCACATAGACTTCGGATTCCATTCTTTAAAGAAGTTGTTACTCATGTATCTATGTTTGCTTTAGATGAGTTATACAAGCAACATGAAGCTGCAAAATATGGTAATCTTTCATCTCAATGCACAGGCCATTTTTTCAAAACGATGGGCATTCCTTGTGGACACATGATTAAGGATATGAAAATTCAAGTATTGCCTTTAAATGCCATACATAATCAGTGGAGGATCGATGCACGATTGTTTAACAATGATCAACATGCAAGTTTGGATGATGAAAATGATCAAATAAATAGTCTTCTATTGGACTTCAAAGAAAAGTATGAAAAACTGCCCATTCTTCAAAAAGATGATACAAAGAGACAACTATCTCAATTTGTTGGTACTTCTTTTCCCTTAATTCTGGAGCCTAAGATTCAACCTCATAAAGGACGGCCACTAGGGTCAAAGAAGAGAAATGAATCTAGCTCTACAAGGCGTGAACCATCAAAATTTGAGATAGTTGAAAAGTCTCGTAAATGTAGTGTTTGCAAAGGTGTTGGCCACAATAAAAGTACTTGTCCATTTCAAGTTGCCTCTTAATTCTACCTTTTGGAAATGGATAGAAATGTAAGTATTTGTATGCCAAATTATTTAATTTTTTTTTTTACCAAGTATGTGAGTACTATTTTTCTTTGTTATAGTTAATAGATAATAAATTTTTTCGACTAACATGTTTACAGGTAGAAGAACCAAAGAATGTTACTAACCAAACTGTCATTAGGAGCTTAGATATGCAGAGAGCAAGGTACTTCTTATGCATAATAGTCTCATATTTTTATTCTTTCATAATTTTCAAAGTAATTGTACATGTCATCTTATTAAAGGGAATTGTATCTCATCAAATTTTATAGTACTAAATAGTATTATGAGAGATCAATTAGTTTGTTAATTAATTAGTCTTCTTTCTTGTAGGTATTTTGAAGTGGTTGGATGGATTCATCCTTATTTCACATGTCTTTTTTTTAACACAAGGAAGAAGTGTTGTATGGAATGATACAGTTTGGTTAATGGAGCTAAATTTTTTGGCAACCATGATGGTTTTGTCTGTACTTTTTGGTTGTTACTCTTGTTGCTATCTCTGTTTAGCCATATTTTTTGGTTTTCAATGAAGTTTCAGCTATTGACCAAAAAAAGAACATGCCAATGGAGCTAAGTTTTTTGCTTTCTTTTATTTCTCATGTTATCTGAACAGTCCAATGAAGCATCTAAGTAAATATTTATATTTTGTTCTCGAATGGATCACTATTTTCTAGTTTGAGAATGAGAGATGCCAGATGCAAATGAATCACTAAAGAAATATTTTGCCTATTCACAAAAAATAAAAATTAAAAAATAATAAAAATCCCTATGGTTGCAAGGTTTATCCGTGGGCATGTGTTTTTGTAGCAAGTTGAACACATAATTTTGCCTAGACAAATATACAGTGTTAATTATTTCTTACTTGATGAAAGGAAAAAAAAAAGCAAGTTGGAAAATTAAGTGTAAAGAAAAAGAAATAATATAAAAGTGAAGTAAAAAAGAAATAAGATAGGCTAAGGGTAGAATAGGAAAGAGAAAGAACAAAAAAGAAAAAAAAATTGATTAAAAATCATTAAAAAGCAAAAGGGAGTGTAAGTAGAGAAAATGGGAGTGGGGAAATCAGCTCCCTTTAAAAACTATAAAATCCAAATTAAATATTGAAAAATACATGTCTTAATTTTTTTTTAGGGTTAACAGAACCCCACTCTTCCCTATCTTCCCCTCCCGTCAGCTCACTAGCTCTCACCTCCATCCCCTTCTTCCCTTTTCAGTCACCCCATCCCAAAAGCACCCAGCCCCGCCACCCCACTCCCTTTCCCCATCATCGTTGCCCCACTTACCACTTTCCACTTATCTTTCCTTTAATATCATTAAAAACAAACTCACTTGAATCTGGTGGATTGAGGCCATTAAACAAAATTACGGTCGAGGGTTGCGTCTAATGATGACGATGCAGTTGGCCTGAGTAGATTGCTTGGCGAGAGTTGATGAGGGTAGTGGTTTGGGTGGCTAGGTAAGTTGGGTGTGTTGAGTAATTCCATGGAGGGTGGGTCTTTGGTGGGCGCTGGGTCGAGCAGAGGAGAAATGTATAAAGAAAATAGGAGAGAGATGAGAGAAGGGGGCGGGGTGCGATGGGGTTGGGTCGGGGTCGGGGTCGGGGTCGGGAGAGGAGAGAGGCAGAGGGAGTGAGTGAGAGAGGCAAATAAAGATGATAGAGGAGCTAAAATTACTAAATTGCCCATATCACATCAGAACATTTAACATTCATAGAACCAATTTTACCTCTCTTCATAATCTTATTCCTATAGAAGATATTTTTATTTTAAATGTACATTACTTGCCTCTTTTTTGGAAGGAAACATTGATTAGACACATGCAAAAACATAAAAAGAATATGCATGTCAAACTGTAATCGGCACTAAAGTAAAGGCTCATACTTCATGAAAGGGAAGGAGGCAAATATTTTTCCTTTCCAAATTCTACAGATTGCTTTCACTTGTGTTACCCAAGCAAACGACACGAGTAGCTCCTTGTGAGAAGGGAAGACGAGCAAAAAAATGAAAAGGAAAGGAAAAAACTGAGATACATTACTGAACTTAAAATCAGGGATCAGAATACATCCACAAAACATAGCGACTCTTTATTCTTACCAAATGATACAGTACAACATTTCAAACCAAGCAATACGCACCAGCATTGCCCACAAACCCAGCAAATTCAAGTGATAACCATCAACCCAAAAACTTGCGTCAGGCTGAGAAAACTTCAGAGGCATCAAGAACGACGTTGTGGATCGTGGATTGTTCGAATATTAAACAATGGATTAATCTGATGCATTTGAGGGTTGGTATTTGAGGATTGGTATTGTAAGGATATATACAATAACTTTACAGGGCAAGGGCAGTGGGTGATACGCTTTAATTTCTTGTACGCGGTTTACAAGCAGGAGATTCTCTTTACTCTCAGAACCAAAAGGCAGGCATCAAGATATAAAATCCATATGCCTTCTTCTAATACACGTAAAAGGAATAAACCCTCACCCACTGTACAGTCGAACTCTCACAAGAATATACAACAATGACACCAAAACTTCACATCCCTACCCAAAATGTGGCTTCCTTACTATGAATACATCGGCGTGAACCTAGCCTCCATCTTTCACTCGGCCATTTCCCTTTGAAACTGATAAACGTGGCGGTTTCCAGGGGCGGCGGTGATGTCTGGGATGGTGGGCAGAGAATACTCGCATTGTGGTCCTTTTGTGTTCCGAAAGGACAGATCAAACACAAACCAAAAGGTGCGCCACACTACCCATCTCCTTCTGGGGGTTCACCAGAACAAGCATCCTGGTTGATCTGCTTTTCATTTGGGATGCAATCCGCAGGGACATATGCATATCCTTTGGGTAATAGCATATTTTTCATCGACGCTTGATCTGAAGTCATTACCAGTTCTTTCTCAAATGTCTCAGCATGCTGTGAGTTGAAGATTTACAGTTGGCATAAATCTCTCAACTATGGTTGTAATTACCATATATACAAGTATAATAAAGAAGACTAGTCAAGGATGCAATGTAAAATACCTTTCTAGATTTTGACCTCCATCCCCCGTCTTCCGAAATATTACAATTTGCAGCAGTAGGTCTACAAGGAATCTGTTTCTCAGAAAATTGTGCCCTCTCTGTGAGCTTTGGAGTAAAATGATCTTGGGATGTGGAGCTGTCATCATCTGTCCTTTGATCATTGTCGATAGTTATCAGAACTCTGGTCCGTCGCTTTTCGGAAATTGTACTATCCACAGTCACATCATCTGATTTTTGAAATGCCTCACTGCATGATTTGTAACCATCTGTATGTCCTTTAAGAGATGTTGTAGCTGATTCAGAACTAACATCAGGTAGCAAGAAAGGACTATGAACCAGCACAGATCGAGCAACATGATCTCTCCTCACAGCAAGAAGATCATGTGAACAAATGAGAAGTTCCCGCTGCATTTAAAATTAAAACAAAAAACTTACTTAGCATGAATTCCTTCAACAGATAAGTACACCATCACAGAATTACATGAAGATTATGCAACAGAAGACCATCGACATCCAAAACCACAGATTTTTTTTACTCTATATCCATCAGAGTAAGACATAAGGTGACACGTAAACTTATAACCACATACACATCAGCAAAGAATCTGTTGGAGGAAAAGCATGACCACAGACAAAAGGGGAGACCGGATAGATTATATGAAAATACAACTTGGTCCAACATGCATGTATCAATGAGAGGCAACATGAAGCCCTTTCAGAAGAGGCGTTGAACCAACGCTATAAACAGTTCGGGTAGAAATTATGTGCACAAAGGGGAAACACGCAAAAATCATGAACCGAGAGTGGAAAAGGTTGCAAACCCCATTCAGAACACCCGCTAAGCAGAATCATAAACCCCACCCCACATAGAAGAGAAGCAGCACACTTCTATGAGACAACACCATTCCAATTGAGAAACACTCGTACAACAATTTCCTTTATAAAAAGTGAAGTAGGTCCTGAGTTCTTAGCCATGGGCCATAGATTTTAAAGATGCACCATATAACAAATTCATGAGGTAAGCAGGTAATCCTAGCCCATATGCAGCAAAGAGCTAGAAAGGCCAACAAAGCAGCAACCATGAAAATGCCTCACCTTTACTTTTTCTCGTTTGATGATTCTTTCGCAAAGAAGGCGTACCCTCTCTAGTTCAACCTGCACAGGACCATTCATGTAACAACTCAATCACGCAATTCAGTTCTATAAACAATCAAAATATCACGTGTCAAAGACACCATCATGGACAACAGAAAATAGATCACTCAGTACATGATATGAGAATAAGAAGAAAATTGTGTTGATGCCACTGAGGTAAAAATTGCGAACATTGACCACACGCCTAAAGACCATAATTATACATCAAAACTCCTTTCTATTTTAGAAGCATGAAATTGAAAACTCCACATTTTCAATACGTGAACTGTCTGCCTTACTAACAGTTCCAATTCCTAACTATTCATATCTTGAATCATCTTTAGCATTCAGGTATTTGCATCAAGTCAAGCCCCAAAGAAACTTCATATCAAAATCCAGATCAGTAACTTGGAGATCGAAGGGCA
>NC_047656.1:12284748-12297430 GCF_902201215.1 Prunus dulcis | reverse complement strand
CGCGACGAAAAATATTGGTCTCGTAAAGTTTTGCACGACGAATATAGGAATATTGGTCGCGCAAAGTCTAAAAAAATTATTTTAAAAAAAAAAAATTCCCGCATCCCATTTTTGGTACCCGCCAAAATTTTTAAATTTTTGCGCGACGAAAAATACATATTGGTCGCGCAAAGTCTAAAACAATTATATAAAAAAATTCCCGTGTCCCATTTTTGGTACCCGCCCAAATTTTTGCGCGACAAAAAATATTGGTCGCGCAAAGTCTAAATTTTTTTTTTTAATTTTAAAAACCCGCGTCCCATTTTTGGTACTCGCCCAAATTTTTTGAGTTTTGCACGACGAACTGTTGGTCGCGCAAACTTTTGAGAGACGAAAAATTGGGTCGTAGCACAATATTTATAAAAATAATTGTTATGAATAATAAAAAATAAAAATATTTTATTTTATGATTTAAAATATAATTAAGGTGAAAGCTTCTTAATAAATGTATATACTATTCAATTTCTTAAGTGTTATATGTACAAAATAAATAAATTTAAAGCTACTTAATAAATAAATATATATATACACACACACACACACTTCAACGATCTAACCATAAGACTTGTTTGTATATACTTCAAGATCATATACCCCAAAAATCACAAAAAACAAACATTCAGAGATCTAGTAACGGGACAAAACTTTTCGATAGTTATAAATGAAAAATCATGATTTAACGGTTATTTTAACTCCGATTTTGATGATTTTTTACAGCTACACTCCTTGACCCTATATGAATACAATGCCTGAATTTGATCTTCAATTTAAAACATTTGCACTAGTGGATACCACAAAATGTTATGTTATATTTAACGAAAGTATAAATAAACTCTTAATTGTTAGTGAATATATTGTTTTGATGGCATATGCATTCTATGAAACTAGTTTCAACGATCCAACCGTCAAACTTGTTTTTTTATACTTCGAGATCATATTCGCCAAAAATCGGAAAAAATAAACATTCATAGATCAAGTAACGGGACAAAACTCTTCGACGGTTATAAATGAAAAATCATGATTTAATGGTTATTTTAACTCCGATTTTGATGATTTTTTACAGCTACACTCCTTGACCCTATATGAATACAAAGACTGAATTTGATCTTCAATTTAAAATATTTACACTAGTGGATACCACAAAATCTTATGTTATATTTAACGAAAATATAAATAAACTCTTAATTGTTAGTGAATATATTGTTTTGATAGCATACACATTCTACGAAACTAGTTTCAACGATCCAACCGTCAAACTTGTTTGTTTATACTTCGAGATCATATACGCCAAAAATCGGAAAAAATAAACATTCATTGATCAACTAACGGGACAAAACTTTTCGATGGTTATAAATGAAAAATCAAGATTTAATGGTTATTTTAACTCCGATTTTGATGATTTTTTCCAGCTACACTCCTTGACCCTATATGAATACAATGACTAAATTTGATCTTCAATTTAAAATATTTACACTAGTGGATACCACAAAATCTTATGTTATATTTAACGAAAGTATAAATAAACTCTTAATTGTTTGTGAATATATTGTTTTGATGCCATATGCATTCAAAAAAACTAGTTTCAACGATCCAACCATCAAACTTGTTTGTTTATACTTCGAGATCATATAGCCAGAAATTGGAAAAAATAAACATTCAAAGATCAAGTAAGGGGATAAAACTTTTAGACGGTTATAATGAAAAATCAAGATTTAACGGTTATTTTAACTCCGATTTTGATGATTTTTTACTGCTACACTCCTTGACACGATATGAATACAATGAAATAATTCGATCGTCAATTTAAAATATATATTTTCTAACAAAAACCCAATCCAAACAACAAGAATATATTTTTCTAATAAAAATCCGATCCGATCTAAAATAATAAATTTAAAGTTACTTAATAAATATATATATACCGTTTAATTTCTTAAGTGTTATGCATACAAAATAAAAAACAAAAATAAATTGGTTTAGGTGACAAAATGTTTGGATTACATCATGCAAAGATTTTAAAAAATAAATTTTTTATTTTATTTATTTTTATAAAGATTTTGCGCGACGAATTATTTTTCGTCGCGCAAAATTGGTCGCGCAAGACTTTGAGCGGCAATGTATTGTCGTCGAGCAAAAGTTTGTCGCGCGAAGTGACTTTGAGCGACGAATTATTTGTCGTCGCGCAAAATTTGGTCGCGCAAGACTTTGAGCGACAATATATTGTCGTCGCGCAAAAGTTTGTCGCGCAAAGTGACTTTGCGCGACGAATTATTTTTCGTCGCTCAAAATTTGGTCGCGCAAGACTTTGAGCGACGAAGTTTCAAGTTTCGTCGCGCAAAGTGACTTTGAGCGACGAATAGTTTTTCGTCGCGCAAAATTTGGTCGCGCAAGACTTTGAGCGACGAAGTTTCAAGTTTCGTCGCGCAAAGTGACTTTGCGCGACGAATAGTTTTTCGTCGCGCAAAATTTGGTCGCGCAAGGGGTTTTTTTTTTACTAGTGTTATAACGTTGTTCAAAAGTTTAATTTGGTACATATTACAGACGTCTAGGGCAATTTATCTTCTTTCTTCTTTTTTTATACAAACGATGGAAATATATTTACAAGGGTAATTTTATAATAGGTCAATAGATTCACACGTCCAATACACCCACAATAAAATCACAACTAGATATCAAACTCATCATCGCAAAAATATATCACTCTCACCTCATCAGTCGTCTATGTGAGTAGAACCTAAGATCTCCTCCAACCAACTGAAGATAAATAACAGTAAATTAAAAGCTAATTAATTAAGGCAAACTATTATTATTAGTCTGTGAACACCATCAATTCGCTTTTATACAGCTAAATGGAAATAATATATCCACTTACTCAATTATTAAAATGCATTCTTTCTCACTAAGAATTTGGAAACGCAGCATGATTGGATGAGGAGATATGAGTGGCACAACCTTTCTTCCTACTCTGAAGGGAGTCTTTCAATGAAGTTCTTTACTTGACCCCAAAAGATAAAATAAAAATTCTTAACCTCGCATGACACAGATAAATGACCATGCAGCTCCAAAAAAATTTAGTTTATTTTATCTCTTTGTTGGAAAATATTTTATTCATATTCATTCCCTTGGAAGTTGGAAGTAGTCAACTTATTTACCAGTTATGTCTTGACATATTTTTTTATGTGTTTTTAGTGACTCATTTTTTATATATGTCAAACTAAATTTTTGGGAAAAAATAGAGCTATAGGATTGTTCCTCTTTGTTTTTAGTGAGTCATTTTAGTTGTGCTAGTAAAGAAATAATTAAATCGTGTCAGTGGCAAAACATGAAGGGTAATGTGAGTTTAGGTTTCTGACAAATAATTTTTGAAATGAGTATATAACAATTTCACAAATTATTACTGAACATGATTTTACTGTTTTTGTTCTCAAAAAATGTTTTCGAATTAAATTAACATTTTTGTTTTCCAGTTTTGCTATATTGTGTTAGTTTTGTTATGCATACCATCTAATATTTTTTCTTGTTTTGATCCTTTATGGCCACTGTCATGAGCATTCTTCCTAACCTTTTTAGCTTTCTATCACGACCAAAACTTTTCAGCTGCCCTTTTTAATTTATTGGGTTATTTGCTCAAATGGTCTTATCTGATTTTTATAGTATTTTATATAGATTTTAATTAATTAATTAATATTTTAGTATAAATTGAGGATTTTAACTCTTAAATTAATGATAATATTAATATAGTGTAACGATAAGACCAATTTACCAATTAATATATAATTAATGGACTATTTGAGTAAATAACCGTTCATTTATTTGTAGTAGTCATCGTGACTTTTGCTTTTTGTTTTTTTAATATCGGGAGAGTGACTTTTGCTTGTGGTGATCCCCTTCGTCCTCACCTTTTTGGCTTTCTATCACGACCAAGACTTCCAGCTGCTTTTGTTTTATATATTCCATGTATATGGTGACAATCTTGTTGATTATTCAAAATGAATCACCAAGGAAGTTGCGCACACTCAAAGACACCGAGAAGCCGAGACAATCGTGTTACGTTATTGTGCCAAAAAAAAAAAAAAGCCATGAAAACATTAGCTGAGGTACGTGTTTTAAAGTTGTGTCTAAATATCAACAATGAATAAAAGTTTCACAAACCCAAACAAATTGTAGACAAATAGAAAATAAATCAAAGTTTCACAAATCCAAACAAATTATAGACAAATAAAAAACAATAAAATATGAGTAATGCTAGACTTACTATTTTTATATCACATTGTGTACCACCTCTTTAATAGCATTTTCTATAAAATATAAGAATAAGATTAACCAATCTTAATTAAGTGAATCAACCCAATTGAACTTTGATAATATATTATATGGAGAGTAGCGAATAAACAAAAGTCACAACCTTGTTTCCAACCTAAATATAAGATAGGAGAAATGGGCGAACATTATGATCCATATCCATTGCCACATAGTCCAAATCGTATACTTTTCTCATCTTCATTTATAGATCATTCTTAATTCATAGATCATTCTTATAGAAAATAAGATAAATTGAACATCATTAAGACACTAATGAGGTGTTAGTTGGATTGCCCTAGACTTTTAGTGTGCTCCCAAGTGTTCCTGAGTTTAAGTCCCCATGGTACTAGTGTGAGTTTCCCCTCTGCCTTCCTAACTTTAACTAAAAAAAACATCATTAAGGCATATAATTATGGCCAACATAGTAGACAAAAATGGTGCTTCAAAAAAAAAAATGACAACTATTATTTGAGCAGTCAAATTAATGGTTTCAAATTGGAAATTTTTTTTTTTTTTTCAGAGATGATCTTTAAAAGAATAGTTAAAAGTTAGACAGTTCAAATTATTGAAATATAATGCAAATGAAGCCTTACGAGGTGTCTGTCAAATAATTTGAGGGATCATTATATATATATATATATATATATTTCAAATTAAGATAATCAACTCGTTACTCATCAACTTCCCCTCCATACCGACTGCCAGAAAAAAAAACTCATCAACTTCTGCTTCTAGCCAGTCTCCTAGACCTGGTGCTTCCATGGCCGTAGAGAACATGCCATCATTTCTGGTTCCAATCAAACTTACGAGTGATATATATAACTATCAACAGTGGAAATCTTTCTCTCTTTCATATTTTAACTACCACAATCTTTCTGGAATCATTCATGGAACAGAGCCTCGTCCTGGCCTAATTGAGTCTACCCTTAGTAATTGGTCGAGCAGAGTTCAAAAGGGTTTGAGTTGGTTCCACAGAGATCAACAGGCTTTGAATTGGATGAGAGCCACTCTATCTGGAATTCTCCAACAAATGGTCATGGACGGAGCTGACTCTTCACGAAAGGTCTGGCAAAATCTCGAGCAACACTTCGCCCATCTCTCTCATGCTAGCATCTATCAGCTTAAATCCGAACTACACAAAGTGAAGAAAGATCCCACCATTCCGATGGCTGACTATCTGGAAATAATCAAACAGCTGGCGAACGATCTTGCAGCTGCCGGTGCTCCTCTGGAGTTTCTCGACCTAGTTCATGTACACATCCTGGCGGGATTACCAGAGGAGTACAATCCCTTTCGTGCAAGGATAAACCACTCTCCAGTAAGTGGTTGGGATGAGTTGTATGACTTATTGGTGTTGGAGGAAATGCGTCTGGATCCACAGCGCACGTTAAAACTTGGACATGCTTCTTCTGCCTCTCCTCCTCAAGAAAAAGAAGAGTACGCAATCGGGATCGATCTGGGGACAACGTATTCCCGCGTAGCAGTGTGGCAGAAGGATCATGTAGAGGTTATACTGAACGATCACGGGAACAGGAAGACTGCATCTTATGTTGCCTTCACTGAAACTGATGAGACTAATTTGGTAGGTGATGCAGCATTTAACCAAGTCGTCAGAAACACACCCAACTCCATCTTTGGTACGTATCATATTCATATGTAGGATTAAACTGCACGTTTACTGTCTCCTTTTTAATTATATTCACTTAGAACTATAATCATAAGTATATATATGAAATTGTCACTTTTTCTAAGCTATCTAGCAGCTAGATTGTGAATCAACACTACCCATAATCTTTGCTTGAACAAATCCAAAGATTGATTTTGATTTTTACTGCCAGAGCCAGCTAATATGTGTTTGCATGAATTGTAGTCTAAGAAATTTTTGAGGAAGTTAAAATTGTCGTAACTTTCAGTAAGATCCTACCATGGTGAGAAAAAAAAGTTAATGTATTGGTTAATAAGCTATTATATTAGATTCCTACTTAAACTCGTGCTATCTGATAGAACTTGGCATCCATTTGCAGATACAAAGAGGTTAATCGGTAGGAGATTCAGTGACGCCTCTGTTCAAAGTGATATAAAGCTCTGGCCATTCAAGGTCATTGAAGGTCCAGGTGACAAGCCCGTGATTGTGGTCACCCACAATGGCCAAGAGAAACAATGTTCTGCTGAAGATATCTCATCCATGGTTCTGGTAAAGATGAGGAAGATTGCCGAGACCTACTTGGGCTCAACTGTGAAAAATGCAGTTATCACGGTCCCTGCTTACTTCAATGACTCGCAGCGCCGAGCTACAAAAGATGCGGGCATGTCTGCTGGCCTAAACGTGTTGCGTATTATGAATGAACCAAGTGCTGCTGCCATTGATTATGGCCTTAACAAGAAGGCCGGTTGGAGTAGCCCGCGAAACGTGATGATATTTGATTTGGGTGGTGGCACTTTAGATGTGTCATTGCTTACCATTAGCACTTCTGGTGACTTTGAAGTCAAGGCAACGGCTGGAGACACTCACCTTGGCGGCCAAGACTTCGATAACAGATTGGTGAACTACTGTGTTGAGGAATTCAAGAGGGAGCATAAATTGGACGTTAGTGGAAACAAGAGAGCTCTTAGGAGGTTAAAAAATGAATGTGAGAAGGCAAAGAAGAGACTCTCATTTGAGTCTGACATTGACGTTGAAATTGACTGTTTGTGTGAGAATACTGATTTCACCATAACTTTTACTCGGGCCATATTTGAACAACAAAACAGGGAATTATTTACCAAGTGTATGGAGCCTGTGAAGAAGTGCTTAAGGGATGCTAACATGGACGTAAGCCGTGTCGACGATGTTGTTCTTGCTGGTGGCTCTACTAGAATTCCCATGGTGCAACAGCTATTGCAGGAGTTTTTCAAGGGGAAGGAGCTGTGCAAGGGCGTTAATCCGGATGAGGCAGTGGCATATGGCGCTGCGGTTCAAGCCGCAGCCTTGACTGGGAATGGAAAGGGGGAGTTTATTCAGGACTACACACTCAAGGACATCACTCCTCTGGCACTTGTTGTTGCAGATAAGAAATTCATGCAGTTGATTCCAAGAAACTCTCTAATTCCCGTGGACAAGAAACAAGAATTTTGCACTAATATAGATGGCCAAATTCTCATGAACCTTCCTATATATGAGAGTGACAGTAGCACGCCAGCCAATCTCAACTTTCTGGGTGAATGCAGCATCCGTGACATTCCTCCAGCTCCCAAACATGTTCATAAATTCGATGTTTTCTTCGAAATTGATCCCGATGGCATCTTGAGTGTCTCTGCTGTCGATAAGTCCACTGGCCAAAACAGAGAGATCATAATCAACCGTGACAAACCGAAGAAGTCTGAGGGAATGCAGAGAACTAAGAGATGAGGTAAGAAATGATAATCCATATGCCATGCTACCGCTGAAACAGAATATATTATAAAATCAAATCAATTTGATATATCTTTACTTTGTTAACTTGTAGCAGGTTATATTGTTTTGGGGTGAAATCATGGTTTTTTTTTTGTTTTTTTTGTTTTTGGTGATCTACTTCAGCAGCCCCAATATTCCTATGGCCGTCTACGCTGCACCGCATTGCAGAACTCAATGATCCTCACCATGTGGTGCCTCACTGTTTTCTTGTTAATGCTTAATTATTACTCGTTATATTTGAACTATGTAGAGTTTAAACTGTGCTGTATATTTGATATTTTGTTATGCAAACTGGTTAACTACAAATTGGGTTCATTCAGCTGGAGCTGGTATTGGGCTTGATATCTTTTGTTTGGCTCATTCGAGCTTGTTTAATGAACAATCCAATTACGACACCAAAAACCCATTAAGTTCTCTAATCCATTTGGTCTTCTTTCATGTTTAGGTTGGGCTCCCCTTTGGGCCTTTACATTTGGTTTTTTTTAATGAAAAATTACTTGGAGACCTTTTTCTGTGGATATAATTTACCAAAATAGTCGATCCACAATTCATGATCTGGAATAAGAGCATAATCTTAGTTAAAAGATTCACAGCCTGAATACAATCACGCCATACAAAAAGAGGAAAATTATAGAAACAGATGCAGTACCAACCCTGCTCCTTAGCAACATCGATGTGGATTTGAGAAGGAAAATAACAAAATAAATGTAAGTGCATAAAAAAGAGAAAAAAAAACAAGGCACATTTGGGCTAAGCCAATATCAAGGCCCCTTACAAAATAAACCAAATTAGGGTACACGAATGAAAAACTACTCTCGGGCCAGTAACCACAATCAGACCATATCATATCCGAGATTTGCAAAATTCGATAACCAAATTCACGATTGAAGACTCTCGGGCCAGTAACCACAATCAGACCATATCATATCCGAGATTTGTAAAATTCGACAACCAAATTCACGATTAAAGAGGAACTACAATATAAAAGATTATGACATGAGTTTTTTTTTTCCCCGTCAAATATAAATGTTGAACCCTATAATCCTTGAGCACCACTCGCGGGCCCAAAACTTGCCTTGTACAAATATAAAACAGTATTTAAAAGAACTTAATACAAGGAATCTTTTATTCTTATTCCTTCATTGTGATTGGATATAGAGACATAATGAATTGGGTTTTTGTGCTCTTTTTCTTTTTTAGTGCTAGTTATTGTGAGTTCACATCTGTGGTGGGTGACCTGTCGGCTTGTCATCATTACAAAGACTTTCAGCTGACTTGCATGCAGCTGCATATGTTTTTTTTTTCCTTGGGTCGTAAGCTACACGTGTTACATTCATGGTCACCGTCAATGTCATGTTGCGTTGATGGTGAAGTTTTCAATAATTCTCTCATTGCTAGCTAATAGTATTGCTTTTTAGGGGTAAGCACGGTACAATTCGACTACTTTAGTAGTGTTGCTTTTTAAGAGTGGACACGGTATGATTCGGCTGCTTTATTAAGGGAAAGGGGTCCTCCTAGTTGAGGTAATATTTCTTTTGTTTTGGTAGGAGACAACCTTTCCATGTTTTATCACATGTTTTGGGGTATGTGTCACTTGATCGGGTTTTCATGGTACACTTTTGTGGGGCTGCTCTTTTTTGTTGGCTCTTGAGGAGGAATTTGGGGAGCTGCACTGCATGGTTTCTTCGCTCATAAGGTTGTTGGATGGCAACTTTCCCTTTGGCTGAAGCAGCAAATAATGGAGAACTAATAATTGAGCAGAAAATAAAAAGTAGCTTCATTTGCTTTTCTGGTGACCTAGAAAAAGACTTTAAAGCAACAAAAGTAGGATAAGGATCCTAGGAAGGAATCATATCATTTTGGAACCTAAGAAAGTAGATTGAAGATAAAAAAAAGATATCCCTTGCACAGTAATTCAGCAACGACCTTGCACAGTCAGTCAATAAGATAAAGAAAACACAACAGAAAAAAATCGTCCTAAAAATCAACAGACGATGACTAAACATCGGTCATCAATATTCACTCCGATTCATGCTCATTCTGATTCAAGTTAGTAAACGTGTCATAAGTAAAATACACAATAATAAGAAGACACATATACTATCTCTCATACGAATTATCGATAGAATTTCAATAGGCTCTGAATTTTCTTTGATTAATTTTGTTTATCAATACACTTTTCATGCTTGAACTTTGGCTATTTTTGAACCTAACATCTAAATTATAATTCGTCACAAATTTTCTTTTGGAATATGATATGCTAAATTATTCTAATGCATAAAGGGCAAACACGTTGTCTTGACCAACTGGCTTAACCCACATATGCTAATTTGTCACAATTTAATTTATAGCTTCAATCGGAATGTTTGATATCTCATAGCAATTTTGCGTGTGTCTCCCTTCCTTATTATCATAGAGGACAATTATAATGAACTAAATGCAAGTACGTACAAAAATTTATGGAGTTAGACCCTTGAATTAATCTAATAACACATATAATTAGCTATTTAAATTTTGGGAGTATTTTTGCTCACCACTTTAACCTAATGTGTACCATCACCATCATTCTCAACACTTGACACGTGTCTATTAACATAACCATGGTTCTATAAATACAAAGTAAAGAATTAACTATGGTTATACCAATGGACACATGTCAAGTGTTAAGAATGATGGTGAGGATACACATTAAGGTTAAAATGGTGAGCAAAAATATTTCCTTTAAACCCTCACTCATACTCCTTTTTATATCACATTGAAATAGTCCCAAAGTTTTTATGCCATATGTGATTCAAAAACTAATTGCAAAACGAACTCATGGCAACATTTTTAAAACTCTGTGTCTTCCCAATTTCTCCGTGTGGGATTTAAATTTATACTCTCAGTATTGGCATCACCACAAGAAGAAATTTTTTTAAGAAAATACTTGTCATCTATTTTCCATTGGCTCTAAACAACCAATACTTCAAGTCTTTGTTCAACTATGACAATCATTAATTAGAAACTATACCGCAGATGATTATGATGCGTTTTTTTTCATCAAATAGAAATTTTGAACTCATACTTTTTCCTCTCTTTTTTCTTTTTCCTTTTTATTTGGAAGGGATGGTCTTATGCCATGCACAATCAGAATCAGGGCTATAGCCCAAGTGAGATTTCCTCTCCCCACCCTCTTTATATCTATAGTATTAGTTAGTATATATGTTTAAGGTTTAGCCTAATTTAAAATCTAACAACTCACCTTAAGGTTAATCTAACTCATCCCATTTTGAAATTTTGGGTCCGTCCCTGCTTGGAAGACTACAATGGCAACGAGAAATCATCTTACCTTTACTTGTAAGACTTGAGAGTTCTATTGAACTTCGTAAGACCCGGGTACTTTTGAAAACTTGCCCTTTCACATGTGATAAAAAAAGAAAAAAAGAGAACCATCTCTAAACTCCTTGCACAACTCAAGTGCCCCAAAACTTGGCCTTTTCCACTCTTTTTCCAAGAGAGGGAGGGGGGGTGAGAATTTCTCAAAATTTATTGATAAGAAGAAACTAAAAGAGAAGTGGTAATTTGAATACAAGGAATCTTGATTCTTTTTCCTTATTGTGATTGGATATAGAGACATACACTACTACATTTTAACCTTTGCGCGACGAATACAAAAACGTCGCGCAAAGTCTCATTTAGTCGCACTAACTTTAGCGCGACAAACAATTCGTCGCGCATATTCCGTCGCACGAAGATCGTGAAGAAAGCCTTTGCGCGACGAGGTACAACCATTCGTCGCGCAAAACTGTGCGACGGGTAAACCATCGTTGCACCAACGGTATGGAGACGAAACAACTGTTCGTCGCATAAAATTTGAGCGACGATAAAGTATTCGGCGCACGTATATTTGCGCGACGAGGGGAATAGCGTGTCGAAAAATAATTCGTCGCGCAAAACTTGTTCGGGAGACGTAGGTGTTCACCGCAGAACCATTCGCGCGATGAGAAAGTTTTCGTCGCTCATATATTTGCGCGACGAAAATCTCTGTCGTCGCGCCGAAGAAGATGCGAGACGAAACGATTCGTCGCGCAAAACGTGTTTGCGAGACGTATGTATTCGTCGCGCAAGAATTAAAAGTAATAAAAAAGTTGATTTTTTATTTTTTTTTGTTACATGTGGGTTTGCGCGACGAAATATTTGCCGTCGCGCAAAAATTATATTACAATTCTTTTATTTTTTTATTTTTTATTTTAAATAAAATTGGTTTTTTTTTATTGATTAAACAATGAAATTGCAATAAAAATAAATTAGAATAAAATTTTGTTATAAAATAAAATAAATGTATTACAAATAAAATAAATGTTTATGATGAAAATAAATACACTAATCAAATAATGAATCAAAATCAACCGTGTCGTCGCCAGTATGCGGCTCGGAGGTTTGGGCATTCACCGGGGCAGTGGTCTGATGGGGCTGCGCGGGATGGACGGGCTCAGAGGTCGGCGCATCAAAATGCGGGATTAGAATGCCGGACTGTGCGAGGGACTGCAGAATGACCGACATCTGGCTCTGAAGAGTGGCCACCTGTGCTGTCAAAGCAGTGACCTGACTGCTTGACTGCGCCGATGAACGAGGTCTAGGTTCCCTCCGCCGGGCATTTCCCATCCCTCGACAATATGTCCCCGGCCTCCTCCCGAGAGTCTGATCCAACGTCTCCGTCAAGATCTGAAATCCAGCATCCTGTGGAGGAGCCACAGACTCGATTGTAGTCTCGGGAGGAAGCTGGGAGGCGGACTCCTGAAGAACCAACTGGCTCCTCTCCACCATCGTCGTCTGTTGAACATAACATAAAATATAAATTAAAACATGCATATAAATTGAATGCGAAACATAAGAATTAAAATTAAATAATACTTACATGAAGGGACT
>NC_047656.1:12276262-12284738 GCF_902201215.1 Prunus dulcis | reverse complement strand
TGGGCAGGTACCAAAAATGGGACGCGGGATTTTTTTTTATATAATTGTTTTAGACTTTGCGCGACCAATATGTATTTTTCGTCGCACAAAAATTTAAAAATTTTGGTGGGTACCAAAAATGTGATGCGGGAATTTTTTTTTAAAAAAATAATTTTTTTAGACTTTGCGCTACCAATATTACTATATTCGTCGCGCAAAACTTTGCGAGACAAATATGTTTCGTCGCGCAAAACTTTGCGCGACCAATATATATTTTTCGTCGCGCAATAATTTGGGCTGGTACCAAAAATGGGACGCGGGGAATTTTTTTATATAATTTCTTTAGACTTTGCGCGACCAATATGTATTTTTCGTCGCACAAAAATTTAAAATTTTTGGCGGGTACCAAAAATGGGATGCGGGAATTTTTTATTTCAAAAAATAATTTTTAGACTTTGCGCGACCAATATTTCTATATTCGTCGTGCAAAACTTTGCGCGACCAACCGTATTTTCGTCGCCCAAAGTGATACGATTTTAAAAACCGAAATAACTCCTCCACCATTTTCTCAATTTCTTTCTCTACTCTTACCTCTCCTCTCTCTTTCCCTCTCCCCAAATCCCACCCTTTCTCTCACACTCACTCCTCTCACTTAATCTCTCATCTCTCTCTTCACTATCTCTCACTCTCACTCACTCTCACTCACTCTCTCATCTATCTTTTCACTATCTCTCACTCTCTCATCTCTCTATCACTATCTTATCTAATTCTCTCACTTCTCCCTCTCATTCTCACTCACTCTCAATCTTGCCAAAAGGTATATTCTCTCCAAATTTTAAATTTTTTTTCATTAATATGTGTTTTTGGAGTTAGTTTTGAGTTTGTGTGGGGTTTGGGGTTGAGTAAAGGGGAGAGATTGAAGTTTGGGTTGGATTTGTGGTATAACAATTTTAGGGGAGATTATGCATTCTTTTTTTTTTGTTGTTGTTGTTATTTGACCATATTTGTTTTTTTGTAGGTAATCATTGAGACTTTGATGGCTAAAGTTGAGGATTAGGAAGCTATCAAAACATATTATCCACCACTACCACCACAATATGCTTGTATTAGGATTTTATTATTGTACTTTGTTAATTCATGTGTACATTTTGAATATTATATATATAAATATTTATTGGATAATTTGATCACTATTTTTCATATGTAATTTTATTTTGAATATGTCAATTTAAATTAAAGTAATTAAGAAAAATCTTACAATTAAATTAAATTTAAAAAGTAAAAATTTGAAAAAATTACTATAATTAAATTAATATCAATTTAAATTAAAGTGATTTAAAAAAAATCATACAATTAAATTATATTTAAAAAGTAAAAATTTGAATAAATTAATATTAAAGAAATAATAATAAAAAGTAAAAATTAGTTTATTTTAATTAAAAAATTTAAAACACAAAAAAATATTTCGTCGCGCAAATATTTGCGCGACGTTAGTGTTTGTCGCGCAAAACTCTAAAAATGTGGGCGGGTACCAAAAATGGAACGCGGGAATTTTTTATTTTTTAAATTTTTTTGAGACTTTGCACAACCAATGTTTTTTGTCGCGCAAAGTCACTTTGCGCGACCAATTTGTTTCGTCGCGCAAAATTTTGCGGGACCAATATTTTTTCGTCGCGCATCCCGCAAAATTTTTTCGTCGCGCAAAGTCACTTTGCGCGACCAATGAAAAAACTTGGTCGCGCAAAGTCTTTCTTCACGATCTTTGCATGACGGAGTCTGCGCGACGAAGTTTTTGTCGCGTTAAAATTTGTGCGACTACAATGTATTTTGCGCGACGAAATTCTCTTCGTCGCGCAAAGTGTAAAATGTAGTAGTAACAAATCCCCTTGATGATTATAAGGAGCAAGACACAAAAATTTAATAAAATAAAAAAAATGAAGCTCTCCTGAATGCTTGCGGGAAGAAATATATGTTTTTACTTATAAGATGTCTGCGCTACAAATCAGGCAAGTCTTTTACAAGGCACACTCCCCATACCCAACCCAGAGAAGAAAAAACCAGCCAATCACGAAATGCACAAGCAGCCAGCAAAAGAAGTTCATATCGACTTCCTTATTCCATGCTATCTTAAACATATATATGAAATCAAAGAAAATAATTATTTTATAGATGCTATCTTAATCCTTAATATTCCCTTAAGAGTTAGTTCTTGGTTCTGTCACGGTTGATTTTGATCCCTTTCTTCTGGCCAGTGGACATATCCTCAGCGGAGACACTCAAAACTCCATTTGCGTCCATATCAAAGTAAACAGTGAACTTGGGAACGTGCTTGGGAGCCGGAGGAATGCCATGGAGGGTGAATTCACCTAAATAATTATTATTTTTTGCTACTTTACTTTCACCCTCATAAATGGGGAAGGTAACAGCCTCTTGGTAGTCATAAACAGTAGTTAAACTTGTTGTCTTCCTCACCGGAATTCTTGAGTTTCTTGGAATCACAACTTTCATGTAAAGCTCGGAACTATCATGATCCCTACACTCCAACCCAAGTGATAGAGGGGTGACATCTAAGAGAGTGAAGTCTTGAAGCTTCCCCGTTACATTCCCACTCAAGGCTGCAGCCTGAACAGCGGCTCCATAAGCCACGGCCTCATCGGGATTTATGCTCTTGCACAACTCCTTACCCTTGAAAACCTCCTGCAACAGCTCTTGCACCTTGGGGATTCTGGAAGACCCACCAACAAGAACAACATGGTCGACATTGCTTATGTCCATTTTGGCATCCTCCAAACACTTGTTCACAGGCTCCATGCACTTGTTGAAGATATCCATATTCAGTTCTTCGAATTTGTCCCGTGTGAAAGTTGTATGAAAATCTTCACCCTTATACCAAGAGTCGATTTCAATATCAGTGTCAAAGGAAAATGAAAGTGCCTTCTTTGCTTTCTCGCACGCAGTTTTGGCCTTCCGAAGAGCTTTGGCGTTTCCACCAATGTCCACGTTCTGTTTTGTCTTGAATTCTTCGACGCAGTAATTCACCATTCTGTTATCCAAGTCTTCACCGCCAAGGTGAGTATCTCCGGAAGTGGCCTTCACGTCAAAGACACCATGGCCTATGGTAAGTAGTGACACATCCAAAGTACCGCCGCCCCAATCAAAGATCATCACATTTCTCTTACTAAACCAACCGGCCTTCTTGTCGATTCCATAAGCGATGGCTGCAGCAGTTGGTTCGTTGATAATACGCAGCACATTTAAGCCCGCTAGTTTGCCAGCCTCTATTGTAGCCTGGCGCTGTGAGTCGTTGAAGTAAGAGGGTACAGTGATAACTGCATTTTTTGCTGAAATCTTTGAGCAAAGGTAGGACTCGGCAATCTCCCGCATCTTTGCCAAAACCATGGAAGAGATGTCTTCAGCAGCAAATTTTTTCTCTTCACCCTTGTGGTTAACCACAATCAAGGGCTTGTCAGCAGGACCTTCAATGACCTTGAATGGCCAGCACTTGACATCTTTTTGAACAGTTTCTTCATTAAATCTCCTACCAATTAACCGCTTTGCATCTGTAAAATCATTTTTAGATTATTATGTCAGGAAGGAAACAATTAAACAATTAAGTATAATTGATCATATCATTTTAATCTTACCGAAGATTGAGTTGGCGGGGAACCTCCCGACTTGGTTAAATGCTTCATCTCCTACCAACCTCTTACTATCAGTGAAGGTAACATAAGATCGAGTTGTTCTGTTACCGTGATCGTTCACCAGGATTTCTACATGATCAGCCTGCCACGCTGCCACGCACGAATAAGTTGTCCCCAGATCGATCCCAATTGCATGGTTATCTTCTGTCATTATTAATTTTCTCGGCTGAAAATCTTGAAGAATACTGTAATAGATTAACAAGGAATTTAAGTAAGTGCAGAAAATAGATGTGGAAGAAAATTTATAGACGGAGGAAGTGAAAAGTCTAATAAATCAAAGCTTACGCACTACAATTGTAAGAGAAACTTCAGATCTGCTGTACCCAAATCCTCTGTACCCTTTTTGTCACCTATCCAAAATTTTGACATTTGTCCCTCCACTTAATTGAACCCTCTATACAATCAATGTGGTTTTGACACGTGTCAAATTATTTGAATATTCTTTTTTATTGAAACAATACGTATTTTTATTAGAGTAATTCAACAATACGTATTTTAAAAAAAAAAAATTATGACAAATTATAATTTAGGTGCTACATTCCGAAACAGCCAAAGTTCATGCACCAAAATTGTATTGAGAAAAAAAAAAAAAAAAAACCAAAGAAAATTCTAAGCCTATTGAAAGTCCACCAATGATTCGTATGAGAGAGAATTTAGAGTGTATGTATCTTCTCAGTAATACTACCCCGTCACCATGGAGTCTGATCCTTCTTGTTTTGATTCCTAAAGTGTTAGCAAACACTGAAATGATCATGATTTGCCTCTTAATCGGTTTTTGTTTGCTGCTTTGAGCCTCAGGCTTTTGTGTCGTTTCTTCCTGCTTGGGGTTAGCTTAATTATATCAAATTTCGACTAAAAAAATAAAGATTACTTTTTATCGTCGATTTATTTTTTTAGATTTCGAAATCATATTCCTTGTACTATTAAGTCACAGTTACTTTGATTTTTCAAAGAACCACTACTAGTTAGGAAGGAGATAATTATTGGAGGCTTCACCATCAACGCAACATGACATTGACGGTGACCATGAATATAACATATGTAGCTTACGATCGAAAAAAAACGGGAGATTTTGGAAAAAGCCAAAGAAGAGAGAAATTTTTAAAAAAAAACCAAAATGGATAAAATTGCCCTTTTGTATTTTTAGATTTCTTAAAGAATTCTTTATATTTGCATGTCTTTGATTTAAAAGTAGAGAATTTTTTATGTCTTTTTTGAAAAAATTTTGGCTTTCTCCAAAAATGAAAGATTTTTTTATGGCTAAAACCTAAATTAACTAAAAAAGAATATATGCAGCTGCATGCAACTCAGCTGAAAGTCTTTATAATGATGAGACGGGTCACCACAGATATGAAGCGCGAAACCCACTTCATTATGTCTCTATATCCAATCACAATAAGGAAAAAGAATCAAGATTCCTTGTATTCAAATTACCATTTCTCTTTTTAGTTTCTTCTTCTCAATACATTTTGAGAAATTCTCTCTCTCTCTCTCTCTCTCTCTCTCTCTCTCTCTCTCTCTCTCTCGGAAAAAGAGTGGGGCCCTTGAGTTGTGCAAGGAGTTTAGAGATGGTTCTCTTTTTTTCTTTTTTTATCACATGTGAAAGGGCAAGTTTTCAAAAGGACCCGGGACTTACGAAGTTCAATAGAACTCTCGAGTCTTACAAGTAAAGGTAAGATGATTTTTAGTTGCTATTGTTGTCTTCCAAGCAGGGACGGATCTAAAATTTCAAAATAGGATGAGCTAGATTAACTTTAAGGTGAGTTGTTAGATTTTGAATTAGGCTAAACCTTAAACATGTATACTAACTAATACTATAGATATAAAAAAGAGGGGGGGGGGGAGGAAATCTCACTTGGGCTATAGCCCTGATTCTGATTGTCCATGGCATAACACCGTCCTTTCCAAATAAAAAGGAAAAAGAAAAAAGAGAGGAAAAAGTATGAGTTCAACATTTCTATTTGATGAAAAAAAACACATCATAATCATCTGCGGTGTAGTTTCTAATTAATGATTGTCATAGTTGAACAAAGACTTGAAGTATTGGTTGTTTAGAGCCAATGGAAAATAGATGACAAGTATTTTCTTAAAAAAATTTCTTCTTGTGGTGATGCCAATACTGAGAGTATAAATTTAAATCCCACACGGAGAAATTGGGAAGACACAGAGTTTTAAAAATGTTGCCATGAGTTCGTTTTGCAATTAGTTTTTGAATCACATATGGCATAAAAACTTTGGGACTATTTCAATGTGATATAAAAAGGAGTATGAGTGAGGGTTTAAATGAAATATTTTTGCTCACCACTTTAACCTTAATGTGTACCATCACCATCATTCTTAACACTTGACATGTGTCTATTGACATAACCATAGTTAATTCTTTACTTTGTATTTATAGAACCATGGTTATGTCAATAAACACGTGTTAAGTGTTGAGAATGGTGATGAGGGTACACATTGGGTTAGAGTGGTGAGCAAAAATACTCCCAAGATTTAAATAGCTAATTATATGTGTTATTAGATTAATTCAAGGGTCTAACTCCATAAATTTTTGTACGTACTTGCATTTAGTTCATTATAATTGTCCTCTATGATAATAAGGAAGGGAGACACACGCAAAATTGCTATGAGATATCAAACATTCCGATTGAAGCTATAAACTAAATTGTGACAAATTAGTATATGTAGGTTACGCCAGTTGGTTAAGACAACGTGTTTGCCCTTTATGCATTAGAATAATTTAGCATATTAGATTCCAAAAGAAAAATTGTGACGAATTATAATTTAGATGTTAGATTCAAAAATAGCCAAAATTCAGGCATGAAAAGTGTATTGATAAAAAAAAATTAATCAAAGAAAATTCAGAACCTATTGAAATTCTATCGATGATTTGTATGAGAGATAGTGTATGTGTCTTCTCATTATTGTGTATTTTACTTATGACACGTTTACTAACTTGAATCAAAATGAGCATGAATCGGAGTGAATACTAATGACCGATGTTTAGTCGTCGTCTGTTGATTTTTAAGACGATTTTTGTTTGTTGTGTTTTCTTTATCTTATTGACTGACTGTGCAAGGTCGTTGCTGAATTACTGTGCAAGGGATATCTTTTTTTTATCTACAATCTACTTTCTTAGATTCCAAAATGATATGATTCCTTCCTAGGATCCTTATCCTACTTTTGTTGCTTTAAAGTCTTTTTCTAGGTCACCAGAAAAGCAAATGAAGCTACTTTTTATTTTCTGCTAAATTATTAGTTCTCCATTATTTGCTGCTTCAGCCAAAGGGAAGTTGCCATCCAACAGCGTTATGAGCGAAAAAACCATGCAGTGCAGCTCCCCAAATTCCTCCTCAACAGCCAACAAAAAAGAGCAGCCCCACAAAAGTGTACCATGAAAACCCGATCAAGTGACACATACCCCAAAACATGTGATAAAACATGGAAAGTTTGTCTCCCACCAAAACAAAAGAAATACTACCTCAACTAGGAGGACCCCTTCCCTTAATAAAGTAGTCGAATCGTACGTGCCCACTCCTAAAAAGAAACACTATTAAAGTAGCCGAATCGTACCATGCTCACCTCTAAAAAGCAACACTACTAGCTAGCAATGAGAGAATTATTGGAAACTTCACCATCAACGCAACATGACATTGATGGTGACCATGAATGTAACACATATGTAGCTTAAGACCCAAGGGAAAAAAAACATATGCAGCTGAATGCAAGTCAGCTGAAGGTCTTTGTAATGATGAGAAGCCGACAGGTCACCCACCACAGATGTGAACTCACAATGACTAGCACTAAAAAAGAAAAAGAGCACGAAACTCAATTCATTATGTCTCTATATCCAATCACAATTAAGGAATAAGAATAAAAGATTCCTTGTATTAAGTTCTTTTAAATACTGTTTTATATTTGTACAAGGCAAATTTTGGGCCTGTGAGTGGTGCTCAAGGATTATAGGGTTCAACATTTATATTTGATGGGGAAAAAAACCCATGTCATAATCTTCTATATTGTAGTTCCTCTTCAATCGTGAATTTGGTTGTCGAATATTGCAAATCTCGGATATAATATGGTCTGATTGTGGTTACTGGCCTGAGAGTAGTTTTTCATTCGTCTGCCCTAATTTGGTTTATTTTGTAATGGACCTTGATATTGGCTTAGCCCAAATGTGCCTTGTTTTTTTCTCTTTTTTATGCACTTACATTTATTTTGTTCTTTTCCGTCTCAAATCCACGTCGATGTTGCTAAGGAGCAGGGTTGGTACTGCATCTGTTTCTATAATTTTCCTCTTTTTGTATCGCGTGATTGTATTCAGGCTGTGAATCTTTTAACTAAGATTGTGCTCTTATTCTAGATCATGAATTGTGGATCGACTATTTTGGTAAATTATATCCACAAAAAAAGGTCTCCAAGTAATTTTTCATTAAAAAAATCCAAATGTAAAGGCCCAAAGGGGAGCCCAACCTAAACATGAAAAAAGACCAAATGGATTAGAGAACTTAGTGGGTTTTCGGGTCTGACCCAGGAAGTTAACAGAGTCTTGCTTACGGTTTGGTTTTCGCGCCCAAAATTTCAGGGCGGACTACATCCTCTCCTATTCCACATATCTCTCACTTCACTTCCTCTTGATCATTCTTGGGCTGACACGTTGCTGAGAATATGTTGGAAAGTAAAAAAGAAATAAATATTTTGATCATCGAAGCACCATTTCAGAGTTCACGAGGTCGAATTAATATTTTTTCTTTCTTTTCGCTGAATCTATTTTGGGTAAGCATAAGTTAGTGTCA
>NC_047656.1:12273112-12274555 GCF_902201215.1 Prunus dulcis | reverse complement strand
TAGTTAAAAACGACGAAGTTATATGTAACCGCCGTATTATTTTTTTGAAATCGTTTTATATATTAGCAACTTTTCGACTTACACATGCACAGTTTCCAAACCCGATTAAAAATTTCAATCTCCCAGAGAAAACTTTTCGTCTTTTTTCCTGTCAGAGCACTGTCAGAGTTTCTCATCGTCTTCCTCTCGTCTTCTTCGTCTTCTCTGAACTTAAACATCGATCATCTTCCTCTTGCTTTCATTGCACGCAAAAGGTAAGCTTTCATTTTCACTATTTTGGTTACTGTTTTGCATGCTCATACGCTTTTTGTTTGAAAAATCTTTTTACCTTTTTTCTGGCCAAAATCATTTTACTTTTTTCCAAGTTTGATAAAATATACAGACAAAGAGGGAAAGTTTCCAACTTTGAAGACAACTACCTCAACTAAATAAGACGACGGTAGTTCTTATTTACGTGGTTAAATATGTAGACCACAACGGTTCGTCAGTCGTTCTACCGTCGTCTGAAAATTGACAAAGTTGTTTTTAAAATAAAGTCTTTTTTTATTTGCTTGTTTAATTGCAGGTTTGATTTCTCCGAACAATGGTTTTTGTTTTTCCCTTATTTGATAAAATATAAAGAAAAAGAAACTAGGGTTGGTATCTAATATAGGCGACAGTCTGTCTTATTGTTTTACGTCGTGTGAATGTTAATACCACGACGGTTTATTACTATTGACGTCGTATGAAAATCAATACCACGACGTTATATAAATAATGGTTTTACCACGACGGTGTATTACTATTTATGTCGTGTGAACATAAATACCACGACGTTATATAAATAATGGTTTTAAACATTTATTACGTCTGAGATTATTTCATTGCGTCGTTTAAAATCATATCATACGTCGTATTTTATTAATAACCGCCGTTTGTGTTCTTAATCTTTTCCTGAAATATTTTCACTTGCAGTTTTGTCAGTTAAAATGGTTTCTCAACAACAAACTAAAGATTCTGGCTCCAAGAAGCTTGGAATGGTAGCTCCTCAAGACAAGTCTTCGAAGGAGATGAAGTCTTCGAAGAAGATGAAGTTTGCTTCATCATCTGCTGAGACAGAACCAACCAGCCAAACAACAATCTCTGATGATTCAAAGAGTACTGGTCGAGGTATGAGCACAATGCCTCGTGTTGTGAAGAGAAAGCTTCAGAAACCGAGGCCAATTGTTGAGTACAATAAAATGGGGAAAGGTATTGGCCAAGCACATATTGAAATGCAGTCGTACATTGGTGTCTTGGCTCGCTCCAGAGTTCCCCTTGTGGACAAGAAATGGTCCCAAATCCCCAAGGATGTTAAGGAGCAGATATGGGAGGCAGCTGACATGGCTTTTGTCGTAGGTCAAGGGGGCAAGAAATCTGTTTTAGCTTCAGCTGCCAAGAAATGGAAGGATTTCAAGTCTACAC
>NC_047656.1:12269512-12270769 GCF_902201215.1 Prunus dulcis | reverse complement strand
CCGTCATTGGGTCTTGCTGATTGTAAGGGCAAAGAGGGAAACCGTCTATTTTCTGGATCCTCTGCCAGGTCGTCGTGTGGTCGATGAAGAGGCGAAAAACATCGTGAACAGTGCCATAAAAATATATAATTCCCATATAGGCCGAGCAGGACGTAAAGCTGTAATTTGGAAAACTCTCTCGGGCACACCAAAGCAACCCAGCAGTGTCGAATGCGGGTATTATGTGATGCGCTTCATGAGGGACATCATCATGGATCCTTCCTTGGCGTTTGAGAAGAAGGTAAGAAGAAATTACCTTCATACATTTCGCGTCGTTTTTTGTATTATCAACGACGGTCATGTAAAATTACCGTCGTTGAATAGATATACTACGTCGGTTATGAAAAAAATCGTCGTCTGTGATTGAATTTCTTTTTATTTATAAACCCTAATAGTCATTGTTTATACAGTATGCCAAGGGAAACCAGGAAGCTTCATACCCCCAAGAAGCTATTGATGAAGTCCGGAATGAATGGGCAGAGTTTGTTTGCCAAATTATTAAACAGGGGAATTATTGAACACTTGATATTTATGTATAATGTACAAATTTTGTCTATAATATATAATGTAAAAATTTGTTGAGTTTTTCTTAAATTAAAAGAAAAAAACAAACATACAAATTGGTTAACCGACGTGTAATACTTTTCCAACGACCTAATAAAGTCAAAAACCGTCGTATTTTGTTGTTTCGTTTTAAACAAGTACGACGTAAAAGGGTAGTTAGACGGCGTTCTTTGAACAATTGAGTCGTTTATGGTTTACAACATCTTCAATTTCTTAAGGGTTCAGGATAGTACTTTGTAACGACAGCGGTTAAGTCGTGGAATATATATTTTATGTCGGATAGTTAAATAGCCGCCATGGTTTCTCATTTTAACGACGTCATTTTAACGACTTAGTAGTCTATTACAATTTACAACGTCTACAATTTATTAACACCGACGTGGTTTGTTGTTGTGATAAAAATATTTTATTATTTTTATATCAAAATATTCAAAATAAATTTAAAATAAATCAGAAAAATGAAAAGTCAACTCCTATGAAGTCATTGATATATTTTCTTCCCCATAAACCTTGAAAAAAATTCATTTTGAATAACAAAAATTTAAAATGACAATCCAAAACAAAATTGTTTTAATGAGTCATAAAATCACTTCTAGTTTTATGGTTTAGGGTTTAGAGTCTAGGGTTTAGAGATTAGGGTTGTTATTTATTGGG